>NC_084635.1:38064560-38342060 GCF_033978795.1 Nerophis ophidion | reverse complement strand
CAACACAACTTTATACAAGATAGTCCACTCAACACAACTCTATACAAGATAGTCCACTCAACACAACTTTATACAAGATAGTCCACTCAACACAACTTTATACAAGATAGTCCACTCAACAGAACATGATACAAGATAGTCCACTCAACACAACTTTATACAAGATAGTCCACTCAACACAACTTTATACAAGATAGTCCACTCAACACAACTTTATACAAGATAGTCCACTCAACACAACTCTATACAAGATAGTCCACTCAACACAACTTTATACAAGATAGTCCACTCAACACAACTTTATACAAGATAGTCCACTCAACACAACTTTATACAAGATAGTCCACTCAACACAACTCTATACAAGATAGTCCACTCAACACAACTTTATACAAGATAGTCCACTCAACACAACTTTATACAAGATAGTCCACTCAACAGAACATGATACAAGATAGTCCACTCAACACAACTTTATACAAGATAGTCCACTCAACACAACTTTATACAAGATAGTCCACTCAACACAACTTTATACAAGATAGTCCACTCAACACAACTCTATACAAGATAGTCCACTCAACACAACTTTATACAAGATAGTCCACTCAACACAACTTTATACAAGATAGTCCACTCAACAGAACATGATACAAGATAGTCCACTCAACACAACTTTATACAAGATAGTCCACTCAACTGATGCTTATACTGATTGTCAGAACATTCATCCATTCACTGTCAGTAGTTTATACTGATTGTCCCCAATAACATCAGTAACACATTCAATCAAATATTCGTTGTTTAAGTTTTAAATGTCATCAAGATGGCGGAGTAGAAGATGTCGAAGAACTGAAGCTCACCTGTGCATGCTCTAAAAAAACCTAAAAAAAAAACAACCTCTAAGCTACTTTGATTTCTGAACTTTTTTCTTTCGTGAACATCACATATTTTGTCATTTTTCGCACACCCGCTACAAAAGATTAAATGAAAAAGACAACAATGGACTCGAGATCGTCCTGGTCTCAAACAGCCGTCGTCACTGAGGACTACCTGCAGACTTTACTCAGGACATTCTTCAAGGAGTCTGAGGATAGATCACAAAAGTGATTCTAGCGATTGGAGGAACAACTTGGCTCCTTTCAAGACATTTTATCCAAGCACATTTTAATAGCAGGAGTCTATTAGAGTCAATTCAAATCTCCATTTAATATTATAGTTATTTCAGAGACATGGATGAATGAGAATAAATGTAATAAGTTTGAATTAAATGGGGATGAAATGTTTTGCACCAACCGTAAAACTAAGAGAGGAGGAGGTGTGGCTCTGTATGTGGACAAAAATATCAACTGTAGTATTGTAAATGTAATATCAACTGTAGTATTGTAAATGTAATATCAACTGTAGTATTGTAAATGTAATATCAACTGTAGTATTGTAAATGTAATATCAACTGTAGTATTCTAAATGTAATATCAACTGTAGTATTCTAAATGTCACTGATTCTGTTCATAACTTTTATGGACAGAATTTCTAGGCGCAGTCAAGGCATTGAGGGGTTCCGGTTTGGTGACCGCAGGATTAGGTCTCTGCTTTTTGCAGATGATGTGGTCCTGATGGCTTCATCTGACCGGGATCTTCAGCTCTCACTGGATCGGTTCGCAGCCGAGTGTGAAGCGACCGGAATGAGAATCAGCACCTCCAAGTCCGAGTCCATGGTTCTCGCCCGGAAAAGGGTGGAGTGCCATCTCCGGGTTGGGGAGGAGACCCTGCCCCAAGTGGAGGAGTTCAAGTACCTAGGAGTCTTGTTCACGAGTGGGGGAAGAGTGGACCGTGAGATCGACAGGCGGATCGGTGCGGCGTCTTCAGTAATGCGGACGTTGTACCGATCCGTTGTGGTGAAGAAGGAGCTGAGCCGGAAGGCAAAGCTCTCAATTTACCGGTCGATCTACGTTCCCATCCTCACCCATGGTCATGAGCTTTGGGTCATGACCGAAAGGATAAGATCACGGGTACAAGCGGCCCAAATGAGTTTCCAGGTCTCTCCCTTAGAGATAGGGTGAGAAGCTCTGCCATCCGGGAGGAACTCAAAGTAAAGCCGCTGCTCCTCCACATGGAGAGGAGCCAGATGAGGTGGTTCGGGCATCTGGTCAGGATGCCACCCGAACGCCTCCCTAGGGAGGTGTTTAGGGCACGTCCAACCGGTAGGACGAAGACCCAGGACACGTTGGGAAGACTATGTCTCCCGGCTGGCCTGGGAACGCCTCGGGATCCCCCGGGAAGAGCTAGACGAAGTGGCTGGGGAGAGGGAAGTCTGGGTTTCCCTGCTTAGGCTGTTGCCCCCGCGACCCGACCTCGGATAAGCGGAAGATGATGGATGGATGGATGGATATTGTAAATGTAATATCAACTGTAGTATTGTAAATGATATGTTTAGCTGTTGAGGAACTCTTTGAATGCGTCACTGTGGACTTATCATTTTCAAATAGGAAACACATTATTGTAAGCTGCATTTATAAAACACCAGGATCCCACTTGAAAATATTTATTGAGTGGATGGAAAAATTATTTAAGAGAAACAAAAAATATATAGTATGCGGTGACTTTAATATCAACCTTTTCAATCCTAATAAACACAAACACACAGAATAATTTGTTGACAGCATGTTCTCCATTAGCTTATTGCCACTGATTACAGGAGCCACAAGAATCCCAACACACAGAACCACACTTCTTGACATGTTCTGTAACATCGTGGATCAGACTGTAACTGGAGGCTTGTTAGTCAGTGATCATTTACCAGTGTTCATGGTGTACAATAATAACTGTAAAACATCCAAACCTGTAAATAGTGAATATTATCAAAGAGCCACAACAGAACGATCCTTAACAGCACTTAAAAATGATTTAGCCAAACAAAACTGGGATTCTGTGTTTCAAACGTCAGATATAAATGCAGCTTATCATTTATTTTATGACATTTTTTCTCACTTTATGATACACACTGCCCCATCAAAAAATGCACTATAACTAACTCCCAAAAAACTCCATGGATAACTCCCCCCCAAGAAAAACATTTATAGTAATTGAAACCAGCAGGAGCCCCGCCCCCTGACAAAAAACAAAAAACCAACAAAAAACAACAACCAACATTCTTAATATTTCAAACCAGCAAAAGCCTCGCCCCCTGACAAAAAAAATAAACATTTATAGTATTTGAAAGCAGCAGAAGCCGCGCCCCCTGGCTAAAAACCAAAAACAAAAAAAACATTAATAGTAATTGAAAGCAGCAAAAGCCCCGCCCCCTGACAAAAAAACAAAAACAAAAAAATAAAACAAAAACAACATTCTTAATATTTGAAACCAGCAAAAGCCACGCCCCCTGACAAAAAAAAACTAAACATTTATAGTAATTGAAAGCACCAGAAGCCCCGCCCCCTGGCTAAAAACAAAAAACAAAGAAAACATTAATAGTAATTGAAAGCAGCAAAAGCCCCGCCTCCCTGACAAAAACAAAAAACAAATAAAACAGTAATAGTAATTGAAACCAGCAAAAGCCCCGCCCCCTGACAAAACAAAAAACAAAAAACAAAACAAAAACATTCTTAATATTTGAAGGCAGCAGAAGCCCCGCCCCCTGGCTAAAAATTAAAAAACAAAAAAAACATTAATAGTAATTGAAAGCAGCAAAAGCCCCGCCCCCTGACAAAAAAAATAAACATTTATAGTATTTGAAAGCAGCAGAAGCCGCGCCCCCTGGCTAAAAACCAAAAACAAAAAAAACATTAATAGTAATTGAAAGCAGCAAAAGCCCCGCCCCCTGACAAAAAAACAAAAACAAAAAAATAAAACAAAAACAACATTCTTAATATTTGAAACCAGCAAAAGCCACGCCCCCTGACAAAAAAAACTAAACATTTATAGTAATTGAAAGCACCAGAAGCCCCGCCCCCTGGCTAAAAACAAAAAACAAAGAAAACATTAATAGTAATTGAAAGCAGCAAAAGCCCCGCCTCCCTGACAAAAACAAAAAACAAATAAAACAGTAATAGTAATTGAAACCAGCAAAAGCCCCGCCCCCTGACAAAACAAAAAACAAAACAAAAACATTCTTAATATTTGAAGGCAGCAGAAGCCCCGCCCCCTGGCTAAAAATTAAAAAACAAAAAAAAACATTAATAGTAATTGAAAGCAGCAAAAGCCCCGCCCCCTGGCTAAAAAAAAAAAAAAAAAACACTAATAATAATTGAAAGCAGCAAAAGCCCCGCCCCCTGACAAAAAAAATGAACATTTATAGTATTTGAAAGCAGCAGAAGCCCCGCCCCCTGGCTAAAAACCAAAAACAAAAAAAACATTCATAGTAATTGAAAGCAGCAAAAGCCCCGCCCCTTGACAAAAAACAAAAACAAAAAAACAAAACAAAAACAACATTCTTAATATTTGAAACCAGCAAAAGCCACGCCCCCTGACAAAAAAAACTAAAAATTTATAGTAATTGAAAGCACCAGAAGCCCCGCCCCCTGGCTAAAAACAAAAAACAAAAAAAACATTAATGTAATTGAAAGCAGCAAAAGCCCCGCCCCCTGACAAAAAACAAAAAACAAATAAAACAGTAATAGTAATTGAAAGCAGCAAAAGCCCGCCCCCTGACAAAACAAAAAACAAAACAAAAACAACATTCTTAATATTTGAAAGCAGCAGAAGCCCGCCCCCTGGCTAAAAATTAAAAAACAAAAAAAACATTAATAGTAATTGAAAGCAGCAAAAGCCTCGCCCCCTGACAAAAAAAAAAACAAAACAAAAACAACATTCTTAATATTTGAAAGCAGCAAAAGCCCCGCCCCCTGACAAAAAAACTAAACATTTATAATAATTTAAAGCAGCAGAAGCCCCGCCCCCTGACAAAAAAACCCCTAAACATTTATAGTAATTGAAACCAGCAGAAGCCCCGCCCCCTGGCTAAAAACAAAAAACAAAAAAAACATTAATAGTAATTGAAAACACCAAAAGCCCCGCCCTCTGACAAAAAACAAAAACAAAAAACAAAACAAAAACAACATCCTTAATATTTGAAAGCAGCAAAAGCCCCGCCCCCTGACAAAAAAAAAAAATATTTATAGTAATTTAAAGCAGCAGAAGCTCCGCCCCCTGACAAAAAAAACTAAACATTTATAGTAACAGAAAGCAGCAGAAGCCCCGCCCCCTGACAAAAAAACAAAACAAAAACAACATTCTTAATATTTGACAGCAGCAGAAGCCCCGCCCCCTGACAAAAAAAACCTAAACATTTATAGTAACAGAAAGCAGCAGAAGCCCCGCCCCCTGACAAAAAAACTAAACATTTCTAGTAACTGAAAGCAGCAGAAGCCCCGCCCCCAGCCCCCAGCCCCCCTATTAGCATACGTAGCCCCGCCCCAGACAGAGTCCCTCCCCCGGCTGGTAAAAAGGGTGAGGTCACGTCGTGGAGGGTCGGAGTGGTCTTTAGCCTGCAGAGATGATGTGGAATTATGTTTTATCAACTTTGACGGCAGCTTTCGTCATGTTTGCTGTGGTCGTTGTGTCCAGAAGTGTGTTCCCCTACTGGGCGGCGGACTGGCGGTACAGCCTGCAGCTGCTGAAGCTGGTGTGGAACTACGTGAGGAGGAGAAGAAGAAAACCTTCCTTCTTCGTGCTGGATCGTTTCTTGGAGCAGCGCCACAAACATCCTCACAAAGTCTTCCTGCGCTTCCAAGACGCAACTTTCACCTACTTGGCGGCGGAGCAGAGGAGCAACAAGATCGCCAACGCGCTGCGGGCACATGCGCACTACACTTCCGGTGACACGGTGGCGCTCTTCATGGCCAACGAGCCCGACTTCCTGTTCACCTGGCTGGCTTTGGCCCAACTGGGCTCACCTGTAGCGCTGCTCAACCACAACATCCGCAGCAAGTCTCTGCTGCACTGCTTCAACTGCTGCTCGGCCACCGTACTTATAGCCGCTGCAGGTACCATCATCATCATCATCATCATCATCATCATCTCTGCAAGTAGCATTATCATCATTATTATTATTATTATTATTATTATTATTATTATTATTAGGATATATTCTTCTTCATCTCTGCAAGTAGCATTATCATCATTATTATTATTATTATTATCATCATTATTATTATTATTATTATTAGGATATATTCTTCTTCATCTCTGCAAGTAGCATTATCATCATTATTATTATTATTATTAGGATCTATTCCTCTTCATCTCTGCAAATAGCATTATCATTATTATTATTATTATTTTTAGGATCTATTCCTCTTCATCTCTGCAAGTAGCATTATCATTATTATTATTATTATTATTATTATTATTATTATTATTATGATTTATTCCTCTTCATCTCTGTAGGTAGCATTATCATTATTATTATTATTATTATTATTATTAGGATCTATTCCTCATCATCTCTGCAAGTAGCATTATCATTATTATCATTATTATCATTATTATTATTATTATTTTTAGGATCTATTCCTCTTCATCTCTGCAAGTAGCATTATCATTATTATTATTATTATTATTATTATTATTATTATTAGGATCTATTCCTCGTCATCTCTGCAACTAGCATTATCATTATTATTATTATTATTATTATTATTATTAATATTATTAGGATCTATTCCTCTTCATCTCTGTAAGTAGCATTATCATTATTATTATTATTATTATTATTATTATTATTATTAGGATCTATTCCTCGTCATCTCTGCAACTAGCATTATCATTATTATTATTATTATTATTATTATTAGTAGTATTTTTAGGATCTATTCCTCTTCATCTCTGTAAGTAGCATTATCATTATTATTATTATTATTATTATTATTATTATTATCATCTATTCCTCGTCATCTCTGCAAGTAGCATTATCAATATTATTATTATTATTATTATTATTATTATTATTATTATTAGGATCGATTCCTCTTCATCTCTGCAAGTAGCATTATCATTATTATTATTATTATTATTATTATTATTATTAG
The DNA here is from genome assembly GCF_033978795.1 of Nerophis ophidion. Classification (NCBI taxonomy): domain Eukaryota; kingdom Metazoa; phylum Chordata; class Actinopteri; order Syngnathiformes; family Syngnathidae; genus Nerophis; species Nerophis ophidion. The sequence goes on along the minus strand of NC_084635.1, from coordinate 38,335,032 downwards.
GATCTATTCCTCGTCATCTCTGCAAGTAGCATTGTTATTATTATTATTATTATTATTATTATTAGGATATATTCTTCTTCATCTCTGCAAGTAGCATTATTATTATTATTACTTTTGTCATTAAAATGTATTATTCTTCATCTCTTTAATTAGGATTATTATTAGGATTTTTTCTTCTTCATCTCTTCAAGTAGGATTATTAATAGGATTTATTCTTCCTGATCTCTGCAAGTTTGATTATTAATAGGATTTATTAGTAATATCACTTCAGTATCTCTACAAGTATGATATTAACTAATAGTATTTATTATCAATATCATATTTGTATCGCTGCAAATATGATAATTAATAGAATTTACTATCAATATGTAGCTGAGATAGGCGCCAGCGCCCCCCGCGACCCCGAAAGGGAATAAGCGGTAGAAAATGGATGGATGGATCACTTTAGTATCTCTAAAAGTAGGATTATTATTATTATGATTTATTAGTAATATCACATTAGTATCTCTAAAAGTAGGATTATTATTATGATTTATTCTTCTTCATCTCTGCAAGTATGATTATTATTAGGATTTATTATCAATATTCCATTAGTATCTCAGCAAGTATGATTAATAATATGATTTATTAGTAATATCACATTAGTATCTCTAAAAGTAGGATTATGTGAATTATATTTATATAGCGCTTTTCTCTAGTGACTCAAAGCGCTTTACATAGTGAAACCCAATATCTAAGTTACATTTAAACCAGTGTGGGTGGCACTGGGAGCAGGTGGGTAAAGTGTCTTGCCCAAAGACACAACGGCAGTGACTAGGATGGCGGAAGCGGGAATCGAACCTGCAACCCTCAAGTTGCTGGCACGGCCGCTCTACCAACCGAGCTATTATGATTTATTCTTCTTCATCTCTGCAAGTATGATTATTATTAGGATTTAATATCAATATTCCATTAGTATCTCAGCAAGTATGATTAATATGATTTATCAGTAATATCACATTAGTATCTCTCCAAGTATGATTATTAATAGGATTTATTATCAATATCACCTTCAAAAACATGCACCTGGAGATAAGCCCCTCCCACCTCCAAAGACATGCACCTGGAGATAAGCCCCTCCCACCTCCAAAGACATGCACCTGGGGATAGGCCCCTCCCACCTCCAAAGACATGCACCTAGGGATAGGCCCCTCCCACCTCCAAAGACATGCACCTAGGGATAGGTTGATTGGCAACACTAAAGGCCAACTGAAAGTTACTACTAGCGACCACGCAGTCTGATAGTTTATAAATCAATGATGAAATATTAACACAACAATATCGCATAATTCCACAGTATTCTGGACATCTGCGTTGCTGAATCTTTTGCAATTTGTTCAATTAATAATAGAGACGTCAAAGAAGAAAGATGTAGGTGGGAAGTGGTGTATTGCAGCCGCCTTTAGCAACACAAACACAGCCGGTGTTTCCTTGTTTACATTCCCGAAGGTGAAGCTTTACTATGGAACAGAGCGGTCAAACGAACATGGTTCCCGACCACATGTCAACCGGCAGGTTTCGGTGAGAAAATTGTGGTAATAAGTCAGCTCTTACCGTAGTTATGAGCGGAGCTTGCGTCCTCCTGCAGCTGCGTGGCTTCCCTCAGAGACACTGACGGTCACCACACCATTGGCCACACCCCTCCGACTTTCAGGTACCATATAATCTCACTAAAACACTAGTAACACAATAATCAGATAAGGGATTTTCCAGAATTATCCTAGTAAATGTGTCTAATAACATCTGAATCGCTCCCACTGCCTAAGATCCTCGCAGAGTTCCTTAAGGCTCTGGATGTCTTGGTTAACAAGACGGCAACATAGCGTAGACATCGGGGGTGGTGCCTCTGGATTGGCAGACCGGGGTGGTGGTTCCTCTCTTTAAGAAGGGGAACCGGCGGATGTGTTCCAACTATCGTGAGATCACACTCCTCAGCCTTCCCGGTAAGGTCTATTCAGGTTTACTAGAGAGGAGGCTACACAGGATACTCAAACCTCAGATATAGGAGGAGCAGTGTGGTTTTTGTCCTGGTCGTTCTCAGCAGGATCCTTAAGGGTCCATGGGAGTTTGCCCAACAAGTCTACATGTCTTTTGTGGACTTGGAGAAGGCATTCGACCGTGTCCCTCGGGAAGTCCTGTGGAGAGTGCTCAGAGAGTATGTGGTCTCTGACTGCCTGATTCTGGCGGTCCGTTCCCTGTATGATCAGTGTCAGAGCTTGGTCCGCATGGAGTCAGAGTGGACCATGTTCCGTATTTCTATTGTCCAGGCGGGCGATCAGAAGTAGGGATGCCATCCAGTTGAAGAAGGAGTCCTATCGGGTCCTTTTGGCTCGTGGGACTACGGAGGCAGCGGACAGGTACCGACTGGCCAAGTGGTGTAAAGCTTCGATGGTTGTGGAGGAAAAAAAGTCTGTGTGGGAGGAGTTTGGGGAAGCCATGGAAAATGAATTCCGGATGACTTCAAAGGGATTCTGGACCACCATCCACCACCTGATGTTGATACTCGACCTGGGGTGTTGTGGATTGCTGGAGGGAATACTTCAATGACCTTCCTCTGAGGACTTTGTGCTGGACTCTCCTATTTCTGGAACGGAAGTTGCCGAGGTTGTTAAAAAGCTCATCGGAGGCAGGGCACCAGGGGTGGATAAGATCCTCCCAGAGTTCCTCAAGGCTCTGGATGTCTTGGTTAACAAGACGGCAACATTGCGTAGACATTGGGGGTGGTGCCTCTGGATTGGCAGACCGGGGTGGTGGTTCCTCTCTTTAAGAAGGGGAACCGGCGGATGTGTTCCAACGATCGTGGGATCACACTCCTCAGCCTTCCCGGTAAGGTCTATTCAGGTTTACTAGAGAGGAGGCTACACAGGATACTCAAACCTCAGATATAGGAGGAGCAGTGTGGTTTTTGTCCTGGTCGTTCTCAGCAGGATCCTTAAGGGTTCTGGGAGTTTGCCCAACCAGTCTACATGTCTTTTGTGGACTTGGAGAAGGCATTCGACCGTGTCCCTCGGGAAGTCCTGTGGAGAGTGCTCAGAGAGTATGTGCTCTCTGACTGCCTGATTCTGGCGGTCCGTTCCCTGTATGATCAGTGTCAGAGCTTGGTCCGCATGGAGTCAGAGTGGACCATGTTCCGTACTTCTATTGTCAAGGCGGCCGATCGGAGCCGTGGCTGCAAGGTGGTCGGTGCCTGTCGTGGTGGTAATCTAAGAACCTCCTTCCAGTGAGTGTTGGACTCCGCCAGGGCTCCCGTCTGTCACAGATTCTGTTGACAACTTTTATGGACAGAATTTCTAGGCACAGTCAGGGAGTTGAGGGGATCCGGTTTGGTGGCTGCAGGATTAGGGCTATGCTTTTCGCAGATAATGTGGTCCTGATGGCTTCATCTGGCCAGGATCTTCAGCTTTCACTGGATCGGTTCGCAGCTGAGTGTAACTGGGATGAGAATCAGCACTTCCAAGTCCGAGTCCATGGTTCTGGCTCAGAAATGAGTGCCAACTCCGGGTTGGTGAAGAGATCTTGCCCCAAGTGGAGGAGTTCATGTACCTTGGGGTCTTGTTCACAAGTGAGGGAAGAGTGGATGGTGAGATCGACAGGTGGATCGGTGCGGCGTCTTCAGTAATGCGGACGCTGTATCAATCTGTTGTGGTGAAAAAAAGAGCTGAGTCGGAAGGCAAAGCTCTCAATTTAGTGGTAAATCTACGTTGCTGCCCTCACCTATGGTCATGAACTTTGGATTATGACCAAAAGGACAAGTTGTCTCTGTCAGGTGGCGGGGCTCTCCCTTAGAAATAGGGTGAGAAGATCTGTCTTTGGGGAGGAGATGAGAGAAAAGACACTGATCATGGGAGAGATTAGTTAGCATGCTTCCTGGACGCCTTCCACGGGGTAAGACCCAGGTCACATTGGGGGACTATGTCTCCTTGCTGGCCTGGGATCCCCCATGAGGAGCTGGATGAAATGGCTGGGGAGACGGAAGTCTGGGCTTCTCTGCTTAGGCTGCTGCCCCCGTGACCAGACCTCGGTAATGTGGAAAAAGATGGATGGATGGATAAATGGAAGAATGGCTGGATGGATGGATGGATAAATGGAAGAATGGCTGGATGGATGGATGGATGTTTCTTCCTCACAGAAATACTCAAAGTAAAAAGAATGTTGGATTAAAAGTACTCTGACAAGTACAATTGATCCAAAAAGTAACTTCAGTCAATGTAACTAAGTAGATGTAACTAAGTACATGTCCAGGTTACTACACAGAGTACTAGTACATAGACTCCAGTAGTCTTGTGTTGTTTTGGTCACATGACGTTTGTTGTAGCGTTACAGTGCTAGAGAGTAATAGTCCCAACAATGCTAGGGAGTAATAGTCCCGTATGAGTAAGAGAGTAATAGTCCCATATGAGTAATAGTCCCATATGAGTAAGAGAGTAATAGTCCCATATTAGTAATAGTCCCATATGAGTAAGAGAGTAATAGTCCCGTATGAGTAATAGTCCCATATAAGTAAGAGAGTAATAGTCCCATATGAGTAAGAGAGTAATAGTCCTATATGAGTAATAGTCCCATATGAGTAAGAGAGTAAGAGTCCCATATGAGTAATAGCCCCATATGAGGTAGAGAGTAGTAGTCCCATATGAGTAATAGTCCCATATGAGTAAGAGAGTAATAGTCCCATATGAGTAAGAGAGTAATAGTCCCATATGAGTAAGAGAGTAATAGTCCCATATGAGTAATAGTCCCATATGAGTAAGAGAGTAATAGTCCCATATGAGTAAGAGAGTAATAGTCCCATATGAATAAGAGAGTAATAGTCCCATATGAGTAATAGACCCATATGAGGTAGAGAGTAATAGTCCCATATGAGTAAGAGAGTAATAGTCCCATATGAGAAATAGTCCCATATGAGGTAGAGAGTAATAGTCCCATATGAGTAAGAGAGTAATAGTCCCATAAGAGTAATAGTCCCATATGAGTAAGAGAGTAATAGTCCCATATGAGTAAGAGAGTAATAGTCCCATATGAGTAAGAGAGTAATAGTCCCATATGAGTAATAGTCCCATATGAGGTAGAGAGTAATAGTCCCATATGAGTAAGAGAGTAATAGTCCCATATGAGTAATAGTCCCATTAGAGTAAGAGAGTAATAGTCCCATATGAGTAATAGTCCCATTAGAGTAAGAGAGTAATAGTCCCATATGAGGTAGAGAGTAATAGTCCCATATGAGTAATAGTCCCATATGAGTAAGAGAGTAATAGTCCCATATGAGTAAGAGAGTAATAGTCCCATATGAGTAATAGTCCCATATGAGTAAGAGAGTAATAGTCCCATATGAGTAATAGTCCCATATGAGGTAGAGAGTAATAGTCCCATATGAGTAAGAGAGTAATAGTCCCATATGAGTAATAGTCCCATTAGTGTAAGAGAGTAATAGTCCCATATGAGTAATAGTCCCATATGAGTAATAGTCCCATTAGAGTAAGAGAGTAATAGTCCCATATGAGGTAGAGAGTAATAGTCCCATATGAGTAATAGTCCCATATGAGTAAGAGAGTAATAGTCCCATATGAGTAATAGTCCCATATGAGTAAGAGAGTAATAGTCCCATATGAGTAATAGTCCCATATGAGTAAGAGAGTAATAGTCCCATATGAGTAATAGTCCCATATGAGTAAGAGAGTAATAGTCCCATATGAGTAATAGTCTCATATGAGTAATAGTCCCATATGAGCAAGAGAGTAATAGTCCCATATAAGTAATAGTCCCATATGCGTAAGAGAGTAATAGTCCCATATGAGTAATCGTCCCATATGAGTAAGAGAGTAATAGTCCCATATGAGTAAGAGAGTAATAGTCCCATATGAGTAATAGTCCCATATGAGTAAGAGAGTAATAGTCCCATATGAGTGATAGTCTCATATGAGGTAGAGAGTAATAGTCCCATATGAGTAATAGTCCCATATGAGTAATAGTCCCATATGAGTAATAGTCCCCTATGAGTAAGAGAGTAATAGTCCCATATGAGTAATAGTCCCATATGAGTAAGAGAGTAATAGTCCCATATGAGTGATTGTCTCATATGAGGTAGAGAGTAATAGTCCCATATGAGTAATAGTCCCATATGAGTAATAGTCCCCTATGAGTAAGAGAGTAATAGTCCCATATGAGTAATAGTCCCCTATGAGTAAGAGAGTAATAGTCCCATATGAGTAATTGTCCCATATGAGTAATAGTCCCATATGAGTAATGGTCCCATATGAGTAATAGTCCCACATGAGTAATTGTCCCATATGAGTAATAGTCCCATATGAGTAATAGTCCCATATGAGTAATAGTCCCATATGAGTAATAGTCCCAAATGAGTAATAGTCCCATATGAGTAATAGTCCCAAATGAGTAATAGTCCCATATGAGTAATAGTCCCAAATGAGTAATAGTCCCATATGAGTAATAGTCCCAAATGAGTAATAGTCCCATATGAGTAATACTTGGTGTTGCAGAGCTGCGAGAGGCAGTGGAAGAAGTTGGAGCAACACTTCAGGAGAAAGGTGTGCTCGTCCTGCTGATGATGCAACACTGTGACACACCTGGACTGGAGAGCTTCTCTGATCAGGTGGAGCGAGCATCAGACTCTCCTGTTCCTCGCTCGCTCAGGTCCAACATCACCTTCAAAAGTCCTGCTGTCTACATCTACACATCTGGAACTACAGGTATGTTTAATGGATGTACACATCTGGAACTACAGGTATGTTTAATGGATGTACACATCTGGAACTACAGGTATGTTCAATGGATGTACACATCTGGAACTACAGGTATGTTCAATGGATGTACACATCTGGAACTACAGGTATGTTCAATGTATTTACACATCTGGAACTACAGGTATGTTCAATGGATGTACACATCTGGAACTACAGGTATGTTCGATAGATGTACACATCTGGAACTACAGGTATGTTCAATGGATGTACACATCTGGAACTACAGGTATGTTCAATGGATGTACACATCTGGAACTACAGGTATGTTCAATGGATGTACACATCTGGAACTACAGGTATGTTCAATGTATGTACACATCTGGAACTACAGGTATGTTCAATGGATGTACACATCTGGAACTACAGGTATGTTCAATGGATGTACACATCTGGAACTACAGGTATGTTCAATGACTGTACACATCTGGAACTACAGGTATGTTCGATGGATGTACACATCTGGAACTACAGGTATGTTCGATGGATGTACACATCTGGAACTACAGGTATTTGTTCAATGTATTTACACATCTGGAACTACAGGTATGTTCAATGTATTTACACATCTGGAACTACAAGTATGTTCAATGGATGTACACATCTGGAACTACAGGTATGTTCAATGGATGTACACATCTGGAACTACAGGTATGTTCAATGGATGTACACATCTGGAACTACAGGTATGTTCAATGGATGTACACATCTGGAACTACAGGTATGTTCAATGGATGTACACATCTGGAACTACAGGTATGTTCAATGGATGTACACATCTGGAACTACAGGTATGTTCGATGTACTTACACATCTGGAACTACAGGTATTTTCAATGGATGTACACATCTGGAACTACAGGTATGTTCAATGGATGTACACATCTGGAACTACAGGTATGTTCAATGTATGTACACATCTGGAACTACAGGTATGTTCAATGTATTTACACATCTGGAACTACAGGTATGTTCAATGTATTTACACATCTGGAACTACAGGTATGTTCAATGTATTTACACATCTGGAACTACAGGTATGTTCAATGGATGTACACATCTGGAACTACTTATTTTGATGTTGATATTTACTTTATGTTGTGTTTGTTGATACTTATGTTGATGTTTATGTTGATACTTATGTTGACGTTGTTATTTTTGTTGTTTATGTTGATACTTGTTTATATTGATGTTTATGTTGATGCTGATACTTATGTTGATTTTTATGTTATGATACTTATTTTGATATGTATGTTGATATTAATACTTATGTTTATGTTGATATTTATGTGTATGTTGATGTTTATGTTGATACTTATGTTGATACCTATATTGATTTTGATACTTATGTCGATGTTTATCTTGTTGATACCTATAGTGATGTTGATACTTATGTTGATGTTTATGTTGATGTTGATACTTATGTTGATATTTATGTTGATGTTGATACTTATGTTGATGTTTATGTTGATGTTGATACTTATGTATGTTTATGTTGATGTTGATACTTATGTTGATGTTTATGTTGATGTTTATGTTGATGTTGATGTTTATGTTGATGTTTATACTTATGTATGTTTATGTTGATGTTGATACTTATGTTGATGTTGATACTTATGTTCATATTTATGTTGATGTTGATACTTATGTTGATGTTTATGTTGATACTTATGTTGATGTTTATGTTGATGTTGATACTTATGTTGATGTTTATGTTGATGTTGATACTTATGTTGATATTTATGTTGATGTTGATACTTAATTTAATATTTATGTTGATGTTGATACTTATGTTGATGTTTATGTTGATACTTATGTTGATGTTTATGTTGATGTTGATACTTGTGTCGATGTTTATGTTGATGTTGATACCTATGTTGATATTTATGTTGATGTTTATGTTGATGTTGATACTTATGTATGTTTATGTTGATGTTGATACTTATGTTGATGTTTATGTTGATGTTGATACTTATGTTGATATTTATGTTGATGTTGATACTTATGTTGATATTTATTTTGATGTTGATACTTATGTTGATGTTGATACTTATGTTGATATTTATGTTGATGTTGATACTTATGTTGATGTTTATGTTGATGTTGATACTTATGTTGATGTTTATGTTGATGTTGATACTTATGTTGATGTTTATGATGATACTTATGTTGATGTTTATGTTGATGTTTATGTTGATGTTTATGTTGATGTTTATGATGATACTTATGTTGATGTTTATGTTGATGTTTATGTTGATGTTGATGTTTATGTTGATGTTGATACTTATGTTGATACTTATGTTGACGTGTATGTTGATGTTGATACTTATGTTGATGTTGATACTTATGTTGATGTTTATGTCGATGCAGGTCTGCCTAAAGCAGCGATGGTCAATCAGAACCGTCTCCTCAAGGCGTTGGCGGTCTTATCATCAAACGGCGTTGTGTCGGATGATGTCATCTACTTGAACTTACCTTTGTACCACACAGCTGGATTCATCATCGGCTTCATTGGCTCCATCGACACAGGTGAGGATGTAGTTTAAATGAACTTATGTACAAGTACTGTAGAAGTACTTCATTGGCTCCATCGACACAGGTGAGGATGTAGTTTAAATGAACTTATGTACATGTACTGTAGAAGTACTTCATTGGCTCCATCGACACAGGTGAGGACGTAGTTTAAATGAACTTATGTACAAGTACTGTAGAAGTACTTCATTGGCTCCATCGACACAGGTGAGGACGTAGTTTAAATGAACTTATGTACATGTACTGTAGAAGTACTTCATTGGCTCCATCGACACAGGTGAGGACGTAGTTTAACTCTACTTTTGACAAGTGTCTTGTCTGCTGAGGAACCGCAAATAACTTGACAAGAACATCATACCTGGCTCCAGACTTTTGTCCACTATAGCAGGAGTACAAAAGCAGGAGTACAAAACTGTACTAAAGCAGGAGTACAAAACTGTACTAATGCAGGAGTACAAAACTGTACTAAAGCAGGAGTACAGAAGTGTATTAACGCAGGAGTACAAAACTGTATTAAAGCAGGAGTACAGAAGTGTACTAAAGCAGGAGTACAGAAGTGTACTAAAGCAGGAGTACAGAAGTGTACTAAAGCAGGAGTACAGAAGTGTACTAAAGCAGGAGTACAGAAGTGTACTAAAGCAGGAGTACAGAAGTGTACTAAAGCAGGAGTACAGAAGTGTACTAAAGCAGGAGTACAGAAGTGTACTAAAGCAGGAGTACAGAAGTGTACTAAAGCAGGAGTACAGAAGTGTACTAAAGCAGGAGTACAGAAGTGTACTAAAGCAGGAGTACAGAAGTGTACTAAAGCAGGAGTACAGAAGTGTACTAAAGCAGGAGTACAGAAGTGTACTAAAGCAGGAGTACAGAAGTGTACTAAAGCAGGAGTACAGAAGTGTACTAAAGCAGGAGTACAGAAGTGTACTAAAGCAGGAGTACAGAAGTGTACTAAAGCAGGAGTACAGAAGTGTACTAAAGCAGGAGTACAGAAGTGTACTAAAGCAGGAGTACAGAAGTGTACTAAAGCAGGAGTACAGAAGTGTACTTAAGCAGGAGTACAGAAGTGTACTAAAGCAGGAGTACAGAAGTGTACTAAAGCAGGAGTACAGAAGTGTACTAAAGCAGGAGTACAGAAGTGTACTAAAGCAGGAGTACAGAAGTGTACTAAAGCAGGAGTACAGAAGTGTACTAAAGCAGGAGTACAGAAGTGTACTAAAGCAGGAGTACAGAAGTGTACTAAAGCAGGAGTACAGAAGTGTACTAAAGCAGGAGTACAGAAGTGTACTAAAGCAGGAGTACAGAAGTGTACTAAAGCAGGAGTACAGAAGTGTACTAAAGCAGGAGTACAGAAGTGTACTAAAGCAGGAGTACAGAAGTGTACTAAAGCAGGAGTACAAAACTGTACTAAAGCAGGAGTACAGAAGTGGACTAAAGCAGGAGTACAGAAGTGGACTAAAGCAGGAGTACAGAAGTGGACTAAAGCAGGAGTACAGAAGTGGACTAAAGCAGGAGTACAGAACTGTACTAAAGCAGGAGTACAGAAGTGTACTAAAGCAGGAGTACAGAAGTGTACTAAAGCAGGAGTACAGAAGTGTACTAAAGCAGGAGTACAAAACTGTACTAAAGCAGGAGTACATAAGTGTACTAAAGCAGGAGTACATAAGTGTACTAAAGCAGGAGTACAGAAGTGTATTAACGCAGGAGTACAAAACTGTATTAAAGCAGGAGTACAGAAGTGTACTAAAGCAGGAGTACAGAAGTGTACTAAAGCAGGAGTACAGAAGTGTACTAAAGCAGGAGTACAGAAGTGTACTAAAGCAGGAGTACAGAAGTGTATTAAAGCAGGAGTACAAAAGTGTACTAAAGCAGGAGTACATAAGTGTACTAAAGCAGGAGTACAGAAGTGTATTAAAACAGGAGTACAGAAGTGTACTAAAGCAGGAGTACAGAAGTGTATTAAAGCAGGAGTACAGAAGTGTACTAAAGCAGGAGTACAGAAGTGTACTAAAGCAGGAGTACAGAAGTGTACTAAAGCAGGAGTACAGAAGTGTACTAAAGCAGGAGTACAGAAGTGTACTAAAGCAGGAGTACAAAAGTGTACTAAAGCAGGAGTACAAAAGTGTACTAAAGCAGGAGTACATAAGTGTACTAAAGCAGGAGTACAAAACTGTACTAAAGCAGGAGTACAGAAGTGTACTAAAGCAGGAGTACAGAAGTGTACTAAAGCAGGAGTACAGAAGTGTACTAAAGCAGGAGTACAGAAGTGTACTAAAGCAGGAGTACAGAAGTGTACTAAAGCAGGAGTACAGAACTGTACTAAAGCAGGAGTACAGAAGTGTACTAAAGCAGGAGTACAGAAGTGTACTAAAGCAGGAGTACAGAAGTGTACTAAAGCAGGAGTACAGAAGTGTACTAAAGCAGGAGTACAGAAGTGTACTAAAGCAGGAGTACAGAAGTGTACTAAAGCAGGAGTACAGAAGTGTACTAAAGCAGGAGTACAGAAGTGTACTAAAGCAGGAGTACAGAAGTGTACTAAAGCAGGAGTACAGAAGTGTATTAAAGCAGGAGTACAGAAGTGTACTAAAGCAGGAGTACAGAAGTGTACTAAAGCAGGAGTACAGAAGTGTACTAAAGCAGGAGTACAGAAGTGTACTAAAGCAGGAGTACAGAAGTGTACTAAAGCAGGAGTACAGAAGTGTACTAAAGCAGGAGTACAGAAGTGTACTAAAGCAGGAGTACAGAAGTGTACTAAAGCAGGAGTACAGAAGTGTACTAAAGCAGGAGTACAGAAGTGTACTAAAGCAGGAGTACAGAAGTGTACTAAAGCAGGAGTACAGAAGTGTACTAAAGCAGGAGTACAGAAGTGTACTAAAGCAGGAGTACAGAAGTGTACTAAAGCAGGAGTACAGAAGTGTACTAAAGCAGGAGTACAGAAGTGTACTAAAGCAGGAGTACAGAACTGTACTAAAGCAGGAGTACAGAACTGTACTAAAGCAGGAGTACAGAACTGTACTAAAGCAGGAGTACAGAAGTGCATTAAAGCAGGAGTACAGAAGTGCATTAAAGCAGGAGTACAGAAGTGTACTAAAGCAGGAGTACAGAAGTGTACTAAAGCAGGAGTACAGAAGTGTACTAAAGCAGGAGTACAGAAGTGTACTAAAGCAGGAGTACAGAAGTGTACTAAAGCAGGAGTACAGAAGTGTACTAAAGCAGGAGTACAGAAGTGTACTAAAGCAGGAGTACAGAAGTGTACTAAAGCAGGAGTACAGAAGTGTACTAAAGCAGGAGTACAGAAGTGTACTAAAGCAGGAGTACAGAAGTGTACTAAAGCAGGAGTACAGAAGTGTACTAAAGCAGGAGTACAGAACGTGGAATGCTTCTATGGAGAACTCGGAAGAAGTGTTAAAGCTTCTTAAGTGTGGTGAAAGAGTCTTTTGTGAGCGAACAGACCATTGTGAGTGCAGGTCTTTAGTCCCCAGCTATGTAGGCCCAGGTCAAAGGTCAACAACAATCCCATAATCACTTATTCCAGCTGAGTTCCTTTTAGGCAATACTTCAGCCTTGATGATGTCATCTGCTCATTTGCATAATGAGATCCATCTTCCTGACTAAAGTTGGAAAATTGCCTTCCAAAGATGTCACACTTTCACGGACGTACCTATGTGGGCATAGCTCGGCCGTGCCAGCAACTTGAGGGTTGCAGGTCCGATTCCCGCTTCCGCCATCCTAGTCACTGCCGTTGTGTCCTTGGGCAAGACACTTTACCCACCTGCTCCCAGTGCCACCCACACTGCTTTAAATGGAACTTAGATATTGGCTTTCACTATGTAAAGCGCTTTGAGTCACTAGAGAAAAGCGCTATATAAATATAATTCCCTTCACTATGTGGGCATTCTGCTATATGACTTAATTCATATTATTTCTCCCGTCTGCTCTGATGTCTGTAAAATAAATATTTTGCTGTTTATAGTATATATACATACACATATATGTATATATATGTATAGATGTGTGTATATATGTATATATTTATACACACACACATATATATATATATATATATATATATATATATATATATTCCTCTCTGAGCTGCAACCTTATTGTGGTAGAGGAGTTTGCGTGTCCCAATGATCCTAGGAGCTATGTTGTCCGGGGGCATAAAGCCCCCTGGTAGGGTCTCCCAAGGCAAACAGGTTCTAGGTGAGGGATCAGACAAAGAGCAGCTCGAAGACCTTTATGAAGAAGAAACATCATGGACCCAGATTTCCCTCGCCCGGACGCGGGTCACCGGGGCCCCCCTCTGGAGCCAGGCCCGGAGGTGGGGCACGATGGCGAGCGCCTGGTGGCCGGGCCTGTTCCCATGGGGCCCGGCCGGGCACAGCCCGAAGAGGCAACGTGGGTCACCCCTCCAATGGGCTCACCACCCATAGCAGGGGCCATAGAGGTCGGGTGCAATGTGAGCTGGGCGACAGCCGAAGGCAGGGCACTTGGCGGTCCGATCCTCGGCTACAGAAGCTAGCCCTTGGGACGTGGAACGTCACGTCACTGGGGGGGAAGGAGCCTGAGCTAGTGCGCGAAGTCGAGAAATTCCGGCTGGATGTAGTGGGACTCACTTCGACGCACAGCAAGGGCTCTGGAACCACTTCTCTCGAGAGGGATTGGACCCTCTTCCACTCTGGCGTTGCCGTCAGTGAGAGGCGACGGGCTGGGGTGGCAATTCTTGTTTCCCCCCGGCTCAAAGCCTGTACGTTGGAGTTCAACCCGGTGGACGAAAGGGTAGCTTCCCTCCGCCTTCGGGTGGGGGGAAGGGTCCTGACTGTTGTTTGTGCTTATGCACCAAACAGCAGTTCAGAGTACCCACCCTTTTTGGGAACGCTCGAGGGAGTACTGGAAAGTGCTCCCCCGGGTGATTCCCTTGTCCTACTGGGGGACTTCAACGCTCATGTTGGCAACGACAGTGAAACCTGGAGAGGCGTGATTGGGAAGAATGGCCGCCCAGATCTGAACCCGAGTGGTGTTTTGTTATTGGACTTTTGTGCTCGTCACAGTTTGTCGATAACAAACACCATGTTCAAACATAAGGGTGTCCATATGTGCACTTGGCACCAGGACACCCTAGGCCGCAGTTCCATGATCGACTTTGTAGTTGTGTCATCGGATTTGCGGCCTCATGTTATGGACACTCGGGTGAAGAGAGGGGCGGAGCTTTCCACCGATCACCACCTGGTGGTGAGTTGGCTGCGATGGTGGGGGAGGATGCCGGACAGACCTGGCAGGCCCAAACGCATTGTGAGGGTCTGCTGGGAACGTCTGGCAGAGTCTCCTGTCAGACAAAGTTTCAATTCCCACCTCCGGAAGAACTTTGAACATGTCACGAGGGAGGTGCTGGACATTGAGTCCGAGTGGACCATGTTCCGCACCTCTATTGTCGAGGCGGCAGATCGGAGCTGTGGCCGCAAGGTAGTTGGTGCCTGTCGGGGCGGCAATCCTAAAACCCCTTGGTGGACACCAGCGGTGAGGGATGCCGTCAAGCTGAAGAAGGAGTCCTATCGGGTCCTTTTGGCTCATAGGACTCCGGAGGCAGTGGACGGGTACCGACAGGCCAAGCGGTGTGCAGCTTCAGCGGTCGCGGAGGCAAAAACTCGGACATGGGAAGAGTTTGGGGAAGCCATGGAAAACGACTTCCGGACGGCTTCGAAGCGATTCTGGACCACCGTCCGCCGCCTCAGGAAGGGGAAGCAGTGCACTATCAACACCGTGTATGGTGCGGATGGTGTTCTGCTGACCTCGACTGCGGATGTTGTGGATCGGTGGAAGGAATACTTCGAAGACCTCCTCAATCCCACCAACACGTCTTCCTATGAGGAAGCAGTGCCTGGGTAATCTGTGGTGGACTCTCCTATTTCTGGGGCTGAGGTCGCTGAGGTAGTTAAAAAGCTCCTCGGTGGCAAGGCCCCAGGGGTGGACGAGATCCGCCCGGAGTTCCTTAAGGCTCTGGATGCTGTGGGGCTGTCTTGGTTGACAAGACTTTGCAGCATCGCATGGACATCGGGGGCGGTACGTCTTAATTGGCAGACCGGGGTGGTGGTTCCTCTCTTTAAGAAGGGGGACCGGAGGGTGTGTTCCAACTATCGTGGGATCACACTCCTCAGCCTTCCCGGTAAGGTTTATTCAGGTGTAGTGGAGAGGAGGCTACGTCGGATAGTCGAACCTCAGATTCAGGAGGAACAGTGTGGTTTTCGTCCTGGTCGTGGAACTGTGGACCAGCTCTATACTCTCGGCAGGGTTCTTGAGGGTGCATGGGAGTTTGCCCAACCAGTCTACATGTGCTTTGTGGACTTGGAGAAGGCATTCGACCGTGTCCCTCGGGAAGTCCTGTGGGGAGTGCTCAGAGAGTATGGGGTATCGGACTGTCTTATTGTAGCGGTCCGTTCCCTGTACGATCAGTGCCAGAGCTTGGTCCGCATTGCCGGCAGTAAGTCGGACACATTTCCAGTGAGGGTTGGACTCCGCCAAGGCTGTCCTTTGTCACCCATTCTGTTCATAACTTTTATGGACAGAATTTCTAGGCGCAGTCAAGGCGTTGAGGGGTTCCGGTTTGGTAACCGCAGGATTAGGTCTCTGCTTTTTGCAGATGATGTGGTCCTGATGGCTTCATCTGACCGGGATCTTCAGCTCTCGCTGGATCGGTTCGCAGCCGAGTGTGAAGCGACCGGAATGAGAATCAGCACCTCCAAGTCCGAGTCCATGGTTCTCGCCCGGAAAAGGGTGGAGTGCCATCTCCGGGTTGGGGAGGAGACCCTGCCCCAAGTGGAGGAGTTCAAGTACCTAGGAGTCTTATTCACGAGTGAGGGAAGAGTGGATCGTGAGATCGACAGGCGGATCGGTGCGGCGTCTTCAGTAATGTGGACGTTGTACCGATCCGTTGTGGTGAAGAAGGAGCTGAGCCGGAAGACAAAGCTCTCAATTTACCGGTCGATCTACATCCCCATCCTCACCTATGGTCATGAGCTTTGGGTCATGACCGAAAGGATAAGATCACGGGTACAAGCGGCCCAAATGAGTTTGGGTCTCTCCCTTAGAGATAGGGTGAGAAGCTCTGCCATCCGGGAGGAACTCAAAGTAAAGCCGCTGCTCCTTCACATCGAGAGGAGCCAGATGAGGTGGTTCGGGCATCTGGTCAGGATGCCACCCGAACGCCTCCCTAGGGAGGTGTTTAGGGCACGTCCAACCGGTTGGAGGCCACGGGGAAGACCCAGGACACGTTGGGAAGACTATGTCTCCCGGCTGGCCTGGGAACACCTCGGGATCTCCCGGGAAGAGCTAGACGAAGTGGCTGGGGAGAGGGAAGTCTGGGTTTCCCTGCTTAGGCTGCTGCCCCCGCGACCCGACCTCGGATAAGCGGAAGATGATGGATGGATGGATGGATATATTCATACACACTCACACATATATATATATACGTATAGATGTGTGTGTATATATGTATATATATATATATATATATATATTTATATATATATTTATACACACTCACACACATATATATATATACGTATAGATGTGTGTGTATATATGTATATATATATATATATATTTATATATATATTTATACACACTCACACACATATATATATATATATATATATATATATATATATATATACAAACCCCGTTTCCATATGAGTTGGGAAATAGTGTTAGATGTAAATATAAACAGAATACAATGATTTGCAAATCCTTTTCAAGCCATATTCAGTTGAATATGCTACAAAGACAACATATTTGATGTTCAAACTCATTGCAAATAATAATTAACTTAGAATTTCATGGCTGCAACACGTGCCAAAGTAGTTGGGAAAGGGCATGTTCACCACTGTGTTACATCACCTTTTCTTTTAACCACACTCAATAAACGTTTGGGAACTGAGGAAACTAATTGTTGAAGCTTTGAACAATTATAAGTCATTTCATCATTTTAAGTGGGAGAACTTGCATAATCGCTGGCTGACTAAATACTTTTTTTTGCCCCACTGTATATATATATATATATATATATATATATATATATATATATATATATATATATATATATACATATATATACATATACATATATATATATATACATATATATATATATATATATATATACATATATATATATATATACATATACATATATATATATATATATACATATACATATATATATATATATATATATATATATATATATATATATATATATATATATATATATATATATATATATGTATATATATACACACACACACGTGTGTGTGTGTGTGTGTGTATATATATATGTATGTATATATATTCAATGTGTATATATATGTAATGTGTGTATATATGTGTATATATATATATTTAACATATACACACATTACATATATACACATATATATATATATGTATATTTGTATGTGTATGTGTGTATATATGTGTGTGTGTGTGTGTGTGTGTATATATATATATGTATATATATATAATAACGTATGTATTATTTATATATAGGCAATGTATATATCATCCCTACAAGCCTGTTTCACAGGTTTCCCTGCTTAAATTAAAAATCCCCTGAAGAGCAGAGAAACGTGTAGGAATGAAATAGCCTCTTGTGTTTTTTCCTGACCCCAAGTATATATGTATGTACACTTTATTGTACTTTATAGTTATGACATTTGATATTCAACACAGATTAGGACGTTTTTTTGGGGACTATTAGACACACTTAAAGCCTGGCACTGGACGATGTACCTTATGTACGTGCTGCTTTTTGTCATGACTCATTCTGCCTGTGGTCACTGATGCTTATGTACGTGCTGCTTTTTGTCATGACTCATTCTGCCTGTGGTCACTGATGCTTATGTACGTGCTGCTTTTTGTCATGACTCATTCTGCCCGTGATCACTGATGCTTATGTACGTGCTGCTTTTTGTCATGACTCATTCTGCCCGTGATCACTGATGCTTATGTACGTGCTGCTTTTTAATCATGGCTCATTCTGCCTGTGGTCACTGATGCTTATGTACATGCTGCTTTTTGTCATGACTCATTCTGCCCGTGATCACTGATGCTTATGTACGTGCTGCTTTTTGTCATGACTCATTCTGCCCGTGATCACTGATGCTTATGTACGTGCTGCTTTTTGTCATGACTCATTCGGCCCGTGATCACTGATGCTTATGTACGTGCTGCTTTTTAATCATGACTCATTCTGCCTGTGATCACTGATGCTTATGTACGTGCTGCTTTTTGTCATGACTCATTCTGCCTGTGGTCACTGATGCTTATGTACGTGCTGCTTTTTGTCATGACTCATTCTGCCTGTGATCACTGATGCTTATGTACGTGCTGCTTTTTGTCATGACTCATTCTGCCTGTGATCACTGATGCTTATGTACGTGCTGCTTTTTGTCATGACTCATTCTACCCGTGATCACTGATGCTTATGTACATGCTGCTTTTTGTCATGACTCATTCTGCCTGTGATCACTGATGCTTATGTACATGCTGCTTTTTGTCATGACTCATTCTGCCTGTGATCACTGATGCTTATGTACGTGCTGCTTTTTGTCATGACTCATTCTGCCCGTGATCACTGATGCTTATGTACGTGCTGCTTTTTAATCATGACTCATTCTGCCTGTGATCACTGATGCTTATGTACATGCTGCTTTTTGTCATGACTCATTCTGCCTATGATCACTGATGCTTATGTACGTGCTGCTTTTTGTCATGACTCATTCTGCCTGTGGTCACTGATGCTTATGTACATGCTGCTTTTTGTCATGACTCATTCTGCCCGTGATCACTGATGCTTATGTACGTGCTGCTTTTTGTCATGACTCATTCTGCCCGTGATCACTGATTCTTATGTACGTGCTGCTTTTTGTCATGACTCATTCTGCCTGTGATCACTGATGCTTATGTACGTGCTGCTTTTTGTCATGACTCATTCTGCCTGTGGTCACTGATGCTTATGTACGTGCTGCTTTTTGTCATGACTCATTCTGCCCGTGATCACTGATGCTTATGTACGTGCTGCTTTTTGTCATGACTCATTCTGCCTGTGGTCACTGATGCTTATGTACATGCTGCTTTTTGTCATGACTCATTCTGCCTGTGATCACTGATGCTTATGTACGTGCTGCTTTTTAATCATGACTCATTCTGCCTGTGATCACTGATGCTTATGTACGTGCTGCTTTTTGTCATGACTCATTCTGCCCGTGATCACTGATGCTTATGTACATGCTGCTTTTTGTCATGACTCATTCTACCCGTGATCACTGATGCTTATGTACATGCTGCTTTTTGTCATGACTCATTCTGCCTGTGATCACTGATGTTTATGTACGTGCTGCTTTTTGTCATGACTCATTCTGCCTGTGATCACTGATGCTTATGTACGTGCTGCTTTTTGTCATGACTCATTCTACCCGTGATCACTGATGCTTATGTACATGCTGCTTTTTGTCATGACTCATTCTGCCCGTGATCACTGATGCTTATGTACATGCTGCTTTTTGTCATGACTCATTCTACCCGTGATCACTGATGCTTATGTACATGCTGCTTTTTGTCATGACTCATTCTGCCTGTGATCACTGATGTTTATGTACGTGCTGCTTTTTGTCACGACTCATTCTGCCTGTGATCACTGATGCTTATGTACGTGCTGCTTTTTGTCATGACTCATTCTGCCTGTGATCACTGATGCTTATGTACGTGCTGCTTTTTGTCATGACTCATTCTGCCTGTGGTCACTGATGCTTATGTACGTGCTGCTTTTTGTCATGACTCATTCTGCCCGTGATCACTGATGCTTATGTACGTGCTGCTTTTTGTCATGACTCATTCTGCCTGTGGTCACTGATGCTTATGTACATGCTGCTTTTTGTCATGACTCATTCTGCCTGTGATCACTGATGCTTATGTACGTGCTGCTTTTTAATCATGACTCATTCTGCCTGTGATCACTGATGCTTATGTACGTGCTGCTTTTTGTCATGACTCATTCTGCCCGTGATCACTGATGCTTATGTACATGCTGCTTTTTGTCATGACTCATTCTACCCGTGATCACTGATGCTTATGTACATGCTGCTTTTTGTCATGACTCATTCTGCCTGTGATCACTGATGTTTATGTACGTGCTGCTTTTTGTCATGACTCATTCTGCCTGTGGTCACTGATGCTTATGTACGTGCTGCTTTTTGTCATGACTCATTCTACCCGTGATCACTGATGCTTATGTACATGCTGCTTTTTGTCATGACTCATTCTGCCCGTGATCACTGATGCTTATGTACATGCTGCTTTTTGTCATGACTCATTCTACCCGTGATCACTGATGCTTATGTACATGCTGCTTTTTGTCATGACTCATTCTGCCTGTGATCACTGATGTTTATGTACGTGCTGCTTTTTGTCACGACTCATTCTGCCTGTGATCACTGATGCTTATGTACGTGCTGCTTTTTGTCATGACTCATTCTGCCTGTGATCACTGATGCTTATGTACCTGCTGCTTTCTGTTTTCAATCCCTCTGCTTGTCATCACTGCCTGGAAGCACTTGTGTTTGCTACATTGTGTCGCACATAAGACACAGGTGTGGACTGCAGGTTGACGCCTGGTCAACATTTGAATCCGTGTCAAAATGTTTTAGTAAGACTTTGGTTAGATCTGAAGTCCTCGATGGATTGTCCAGCATTACGACGATCATAGTCAGACGTACTGTGCTTCAACATACACTATTATTATTATTATGCTGTGTGTATAAATACATATTACAATAATTATATACAGCTACATAAGTATTACAATAATCTATGTAATACTACAACTTGATAAATAAACTCATTGTAATATACTTTTACTAACTATAAGTAGTAATACTACACCTTGATATATGAACTATTCATAATATTCTTTGACCGACTATGAATCGTAATAAAACAATAATAATATTCAAAGTATTTACAAGTTCTTGATGAATTCAATCATATTTTATTATATTTTAGGATCTACAATCGTCCTGAAGAGGAAGTTTTCATCCTCTCACTTCTGGGACGACTGCAGGAAGTACAACGTGACTGTCATGCAGTACATCGGCGAGGTCATGCGCTACCTCTGCAACACACCCCAGGTACACACACACACACACACACACACACACACACACACACACACACACACACACACAGGACAGTGTGCAGAGCATGCAGTGTTTGATAAAGTTGGAGATGAGTGTCCAAATGGTCACTTTCCCACAATGCATCACAGTATTAGTTTTGCTTCGTCGATGCAGAGAGGATTTAGAAGGAGTCAGGCGTGGATGTGAGTACATGAACATATTTATTTATTTATACACTATAATACAAAAAGGCAAAACAAAGGACGCACAGTGTGGCGGATAATAATCTGTACTAAAACTTCAAACAAAAACAGCACAATGGCATGACTATCTAGACCAGGGGTGCCCACACTTTTTCTGCAGGCGAGCTACTTTTCAATTGACCAACTCGAGGGGATCTACCTCATTTATATATATCATTTATATTTATTTATTTATGAAAGGGACATTTTTGTAAACAAGTTAAATGTGTTTAATGATAATACAAGCATGTGTAACACATATAGATGTCTTTATTTCACGAAGACAAGAATATAAGTTGGTGTATTACCTGATTCTGATGACTTGCATTGATTGGAATCAGACAGTAATGATGATAACGCCCACATTTTCAAATGGAGGAGAAAAAAAGTTGTCCTTTCTGTACAATACCACATGAAAGTGGTTGGTTTTTGGCATCTAATTCATCCAGCTTCCATACACTTTACAAGAAAAACATTGGCGGCAAATTCCGTAGCTTGCTTGATTGACATTCACGGCACCCGAGGGTCTTGTGAGATGACGCTGGCTGCTGCCAGTTCATTATTATGAAAAAATGACAGAGAGGAAGGCGAGAAACACTTTTTATTTCAACAGACTTTCGCGCCGTCCCTTCCGTCAAAACTCTAAAGGCCGACTGCACATTTCCTATCTTCACAATAAAAGCCCTGCTTCATGCTGCCTGCGCTAACAAAATACAGAGTCTGGGAAAACTGGCGTGCACGAGCGATGTGCACGCCAGCTTTCTGAGGGATCGCTTGTGCACGCCAGTTTTCCGAGACTCTGTATTTAGTTAGCGCAGGCGGCATGAAGCAGGGCTTTTATTGTGAAGATAGGAAATGTGCAGTCGGCCTTTAGAGTTTTGACGGAAGGTACGGCGCGAGAGTCTGTTGAAATAAAAAGTGTTTCTCGCCTTCCTCTCGGTCATATTTTCATAATAATGATCTTGCAGCAGCCAGCGTCATCTCACAAGACCCTCCGGTACCGTGAATGTCATTTAAGTGACGTCTTGGTGAAGATTGATGATCACTAATTTTTAGGTCTATTTTTTTAAAAGCCTGGCTGGAGATCGACTGACACACCCCCCGAGGTCGACTGGTGGCACATGATTGACGTAATGGGCACCCCTGGTCTACAAATAAACAAAAGATACTATCAAAGATACAAAACTAACCAAAATTACAAAAATGGTAGGTGGCATGGTCTAAATCAGGGGTGCCCATTACGTCGATCGCGAGCTACCAGTCGACCGCGGGGGGTGTGTCAGTCGATCTAGCACTTACATCTGTAAGTGCTAGTTAAAACTCTATTATGCAAAGCCAAAGACCTTTATCAACAACACCCAGAAACGTTTCGCTGGGCCCGAGCTCGTTTAAGATGGACTGATGCAAAGTGGAAAAGTGTTCTGTGGTCTGACGATTCAACATTTCAAATTGATTTTGGAAACTGTGGACAGAAAAGGAAAAGAACCATGGGGACTGTAGTAAGGTGAAAGTGTTCTAGGCAGCATGTGTGATGGTATGGGGGTGTATTAGTGGTTGTTGTAGGGTGAAAGTGTTCTAGGCAGCATGTGTGATGGTATGGGGGTGTATTAGTGATTGTTGTAGGGTGAAAGTGTTCTAGGCAGCATGTGTGATGGTATGGGGGTGTATTAGTGATTGTTGTAGGGTGAAAGTGTTCTAGGCAGCATGTGTGATGGTATGGGGGTGTATTAGTGGTTGTTGTAGGGTGAAAGTGTTCTAGGCAGCATGTGTGATGGTATGGGGGTGTATTAGTGATTGTTGTAGGGTGAAAGGGTTCTAGGCAGCATGTGTGATGGTATGGGGGTGTATTAGTGATTGTTGTAGGGTGAAAGTGTTCTAGGCAGCATGTGTGATGGTATGGGGGTGTATTAGTGATTGTTGTAGGGTGAAAGTGTTCTAGGCAGCATGTGTGATGGTATGGGGGTCTATTAGTGATTGTTGTAGGGTGAAAGTGTTCTAGGCAGCATGTGTGATGGTATGGGGGTGTATTAGTGATTGTTGTAGGGTGAAAGTGTTCTAGGAAGCATGTGTGATGGTATGGGGGTGTATTAGTGATTGTTGTAGGGTGAAAGTGTTCTAGGCAGCATGTGTGATGGTATGGGGGTGTATTAGTGGCCAAGGCATGGCTAACTTACACATCTTATCACGGACGCCCCTGCTTATTTCAACAAGACAATGCCAAGCCAGGTGTTACAACAGCATGGTAAAAGAGTGCGGGTACTAGACTGGCCTGCCTGTAGTCCAGACCTGTCTCCCATTGAAAATGTGAGAAGACCATGCCAGCAGTCTAAGCTGCTGTAGACCAAGGCATGGACTATGTGTGCGAGCAGGAAGATGGCCTACAAATATCCAAACTGATTCCTGAATGATAGAAATTGAGTTTTTAGAATGGATTTATTCTTTTTCCCAGCATTCCTAGCAAAACATGTTTTTTATCCCAGTGTGAAGACCTCAGAGGTCTAGACCATGGATACAAAGGATCAAACTTTGTGAACCTGGTCCCAGTCCTGTCCTTGTCCGCAGAGAGAAGACGACCGGCAGCACAAAGTCCGTCTCGCTATTGGCAATGGCATCCGAGCAGAAATATGGCGGGAATTTCTCAAGCGCTTTGGAGATATTCAGATCAAAGAGTTCTACGCTTCCACTGAGGGGAACGTGGGCTTCATCAACTACGCCGGCAAGATAGGAGCCATCGGGAGAGTTCACTTTCTGCACAGGGTATAAAACACACAACAACATCGGGAGGGTTCACTTTCTGCACAGGGTATAAAACACAGGACAACATCGGGAGGGTTCACTTTCTGCACAGGGTATAAAACACACAACAACATTGGGAGGGTTCACTTTCTGCACAGGGTATAAAACACAGGACAACATCGGGAGGGTTCACTTTCTGCACAGGGTATAAAACACAGGACAACATCGGGAGGGTTCACTTTCTGCACAGGGTATAAAACACAGGACAACATCGGGAGGGTTCACTTTCTGCACAGGGTATAAAACAGGACAACATCGGGAGGGTTCACTTTCTGCACAGGGTATAAAACACAGGACAACATCGGGAGGGTTCACTTTCTGCACAGGGTATAAAACACACAACAACATCGGGAGGGTTCACTTTCTGCACAGGGTATAAAACACACAACAACATTGGGAGGGTTCACTTTCTGCACAGGGTATAAAACACACAACAACATCGGGAGGGTTCACTTTCTGCACAGGGTATAAAACACACAACAACATCGGGAGGGTTCACTTTCTGCACAGGGTATAAAACACAGGACAACATCGGGAGGGTTCACTTTCTGCACAGCGTATAAAACACAGGACAACATCGGGAGGGTTCACTTTCTGCACAGGGTATAAAACGCAGGACTACATCGGGAGGGTTCACTTTCTGCACAGGGCATAAAACACAGGACAACATCGGGAGGGTTCACTTTCTGCACAGGGTATAAAACACACGACAACATCGGGAGGGTTCACTTTCTGCACAGGGTATAAAACACAGGACTACATCGGGAGGGTTCACTTTCTGCACAGGGCATAAAACACAGGACAACATCGGGAGGGTTCACTTTCTGCACAGGGTATAAAACACAGGACAACCCAACTTTCTCCAGCCAGCTCTCAGCTTGATGACATGTGCTGTGCGCAGATGTTGTTTCCTTACAGTCTCATCAGGTTCCACCCCGAGAAAGAGGAACCCTTGAGAGGTTCTGATGGTCTCTGCATCCCAGCAGCCAGAGGTTAGCAACACACCTTCATCCTCACCAGGATGCTAACATGCTCATTTGTTAGCGTGCTATCATGCTAGCTTGCTAACCTGCTCATTTGTTGACATGCTAACGTGCTAACGCGCTAAAACGTTCCTGTGCCAGGGGAGACGGGCCTGCTGGTGTCCAAGATCACAGACACGGCTCCTTTCGTGGGCTACGTGCAGAACGAAGAACAGACGGAGAAAAAAAAACTGCGCAACGTTTTGAAGAAAGGAGATCTTTACTTCAACAGCGGAGACCTCATGCTGATCGACCAAGAAGATTTCATCTACTTTCAAGACCGTGTTGGTGACACCTTCAGGTATGATACACTTCCTATGAATATTCATGAAGTACTTCTTATTTGTGCTAATAGTAGTAGTTTTCTTAGTAGTATCCTTCTTATTCTGCAGTTGTAGTCAATAAAGGAGAGAGAGCTTCAGTGTGTCTTTAAATAAGAAATGTTGTTTACATGATATTATCACTATGTAACATTGATAATAATAGTGCATACAAACCTGCTATTATCACTTAAAAGTGATAATAGCATACATGGTATCATCATACATGGTATCATCATACATGGTCTCATCATACATGGCATCATCATACATGGTATCATGATACGTGGTATCATACATGGCATAATCATACGTGGTATCATCATACATGGCATCATCATACATGGTATCATGATACATGGTATCATATGTGGCATAATTATACGTGGTATCATCATACATGGTATTGTCATACATGGTATCATATATTGTATCATATGCGGTATCATCATACAAGGTATCATATATTGTATCATAGGTGGTCTCATCATACATGGTCTCATCATACATGGTATCATCATTATCATCATGTATATCATCATGCTATGTATGATGATACACATGGTATACATGGCATCATCATACATGGTATCATGATACGTGGTATCATACATGGCATAATCATACGTGGTATCATCATACATGGTATCATATTGTATCATATGCGGTATCATCATACAAGGTATCATATGTGGTATCATTACACATGGTATTATCATATATTGTATTATATGTGCTATCAACATACAAAGTATCATGATACATGGTATCATGAAACATGGTATCTTAATACATAGTACCATCATTCATGGTATCATCATATATTGTATCATACATGGTATCATTATATATTGAAAGTTGATACATGTATCAACATACATAGTTTCATGATACATGGTATCATCATACATGGTATCATGATACGTGGTATTATACATGGCATAATCATACGTGGTATCATCATACATGGCATTGTCATACATGGTATCATATATTGTATCATATGCGGTATCATCATACAAGGTATCATATGTGGTATCATCACACATGGTATCATCATACATGTTATTATCATAAATTGTATTGTATGTGCTATCAACATACAAAGTATCATGATACATGGTATCATGAAACATGGCATCTTAATACATAGTACCATCATTCATGGTATCATCATATATTGTATCATACATGGTATCATTATATATAAAGTTGATACATGGTATCAACATACATAGTTTCATGATACATGGTATCATCATACATGGTATCATACAAAGTATTGATTTTTTTTGTTCATTAGCTGTCAGCTGTATGTATGAACACATGTTCATACGTGACATTTACACACATTTATATGTGGCATCAACACATTCATACGTGACAATAACACACGTTCATAGGTGAGAACAACACACATTCATACGTGATTATAACATACGTTTATACGTGACAATAACACACCTTCATAGGTGACAATAACACACATTCATACGTGACAATAACACACGTTCATATGTGACAATAACACATGTTCATACGTGACAATGACACGTTTATACGTGACAACAACACATTCATACGTGACAATAACACACGTTCATATGTTACAATAACAGACGTTCATAGGTGACAATAACACACGTTCATAGGTGACAATAACACATTCATACGTGACAATAACACACATTCATATGTGTTAATAGGACATGTTCATAGGTGACAATAACACACGTTCATACGTGACAACAACACACGTTCATACGTGACAATAACACACATTCATATGTGACAATAACACACGTTCATAGGTGACAATAACACACGTTCATAGGTGACAATAACACACGTTCATATGTTACAATAACACACGTTCATAGGTGACAATAACACACATTCATATGTGTTAATAGGACATGTTCATAGGTGACAACAACACACGTTCATACGTGACATTTACACACATTTATATGTGGCATCAACACAATCATATGTGACAATAACACACTTTCATAGGTGACAATAACACACATTCATACGTGAATATAACACACGTTCATACGTGACAATAACACACGTTCATAGGTGACAATAACACATTCATACGTGATTATAACACACGTTTATACGTGACAATAACACACATTCATACGTGACAATAACACACGTTCATAGGTGACAATAACACACATTCATACGTGAGTATAACACACGTTTATACGTGACAATAACACACATTCATACGTGACAATAACACGTTCATAGGTGACAATAACACACATTCATACGTGATTATAACACACGTTTATACGTGACAATAACACACATTCATACGTGAGAATAATACACGTTCATAGGTGACAATAACACACATTCATACGTGATTATAACACACGTTTATACGTGACAATAACACACATGTTCATATGTGACAATAACACATGTTCATATGTGACAATAAGACGTTGTTCACAAGTAATGATGAATATCTTTTAGGTGGAAAGGTGAAAATGTTGCAACAACAGAAGTTTCTGACATTCTGACACTTTGTGATTGTCTCAAAGAAGCAAACGTTTATGGAGTTCAAGTACCAGGTTTGTGGACGTGTTTGTTTGTTTGTTAGTTTGTTTGTTTGTTTGTTTTAAGCATGGGCAATTTATCAATGTTTTTATGTACAAACCCCAAGTTGTCACGTTGTGTAAATGCTAAATAAAAAGAGAATACAAATCCTTTTCAACTTATATCCATTTGAATAGACTGCAAAGACAAGATATTTCATGTCCACACTGACAAACTTTCTTCTTTTTTGCAAATATTAGCTTATTTGGAATTAGATGGCTGCAACATGTTTCAAAAAAAGCTGGCACCAGTGGCAAAAAAGAGTGAGAAAGTTGAGGAATGCTCATCCAAGACTTATTTGGAACATCCCACAGGTGAACAGGCTAATTGGGAACAGGTGGGTGCCATGATTGGCTATAAAAGCAGCTTCCATGAAATGCTCACTCATTCACAAACAAGGACGGGGTGAGGGTCACTACTTTGTCAACAAATGCCTGAGCAAATTGTTTTAAGAACATTTGTCAAGCAACTATTGCAAGGAATTTAGGGATCTCACCATCTACGCTCCGTAATATCATCAAAAGGTTGAGAGAATGTGGAGAAATCACTGCACGTAAGCCATGATATTACGCACCTTCCATCCCTCAGGCATTAAAAAGCCACATCGGTGTGTAAAGGACATCACCACATGGGCTCAGGAACACTTCAGAAAACAACTGTCAGTAACTACGGGACTTTTTCACGGACGCTCCTGCTTATTTCAGCAAGACAATGCCAAGCCAGGTGTTACATCAGCGTGGCTTCATAGTAAAAGAGTGCAGGTACTAGACTGGCCTGCCTGTAGTCCAGACATTGACAATGTGTGCAGGCTAAAATATGAGGCAGGAGACTGTTGAACAACTTAAGCTGTACACCAAACAAGAATGGGAAAGAATTCCACTTCACAAAAATGTGTCTCCTCAGTTCCCAAACCTGCACTGAGTGTTGTTCAAAGGAAAGGCCATGTAACACACTGGTAAAAATGCCTTTTTTGTAATGTGTTGCTGCCATTACATTCTAACTTCGGGATTATTTGCAGAACAAAAATGAAGTTTGTCAGTGTGAAGATGAAATATCTTGTCTTCGCAGTCTATTCTATTGAATATAAGTTGAACAGGATTTGTTGTATTCTATTTTTATTTAGCATTTACACAACTTCACTGCTTTTCTACTTTGTATGACAATTTAAAAAAAGAATACATCCATTTTTTTCCTCCTCTGTACTCTAAACTTGTTGCCCCTCGCCAGCTTCCATAGCTTGTCCCTTTACTTCTACACCTAGCAAAACAGGCTAATGCTAACGCTGTTCCAAAGAAAAGAAAAGTGTTTGGTTTTGTTGCAACATCGACTCATGACTGCAGCTAGGCCTTCACCATATGGCTGAAAATACAACCCTTGGCATCATCATACATGCTATCATCATACATGCTATCATCATACATGCTATCATCATACATGCTATCATCATACATGCTATCATACGTGGCATCATCATATGTGGTATCATTACACATGGTATCATCATACATGGTACCATTCATGGCATCATCATATATGGTTTGATGATACGTGGTGTCATCATACATGGTATCATCATACTTGGTATCATCATACATGGTATCATATATTGTATCATATGTGGTATCATCATACATGGTCTCATCATACATGGTATCATCATCGCATCATCATTATGTATATCATCATGCTATGTATGATGATACACATGGTATACATGGCATCATCATACATGGTATCATGATATGTGGTATCATACATGGCATAATCATTCATGGTATCATCATACATGGTATCATATATTGTATCATATGCGGTATCATCATACAAGGTATCATATGTGGTATCATTACATCATACATGGTTTCATGATACGTGGTGTCATCATACATGCTATCATCATACTTGGTATCATCATACATGGTATCATATATTGTATCATATGTGGTATCATCATACATGGTCTCATCATACATGGTATCATGATCATCATCATGTATATCATCATGCTATGTATGATGATACACATGGTATACATGGCATCATCATACACGGTATCATGATACGTGGTATCATCATACATGGTATTGTCATACATGGTATCATATATTGTATCATATGCGGTATCATCATACAAGGTATCATATGTGGTATCATCACACATGGTATCATCATACATGTTATTATCATAAATTGTATTGTATGTGCTATCAACATACAAAGTATCATGATACATGGTATCATGAAACATGGTATCTTAATACATAGTACCATCATTCATGGTATCATCATATATTGTATCATACATGGTATCATTATATATTGAAAGTTGATACATGGTATCAACATACATAGTTTCATGATACATGGTATCATCATACATGGTATCATGCAAAGTATTGATTTTTTTTGTTCATTAAGGTCAGCTGTACGTATGAACACACGTTCATACGTGACATTTACACACATTTATATGTGGCATCAACACATTCATACGTGACAATAACACACATTCATACGTGACATTTACACACATTTATATGTGGCATCAACACACCTTCATAGGTGACAATAACACACGTTCATAGGTGACAATAACACACATTCATACGTGATTATAACACACGTTTATACGTGACAATAACACACCTTCATAGGCAACAATAACACACATTCATACGTGACAATAACACACGTTCATATGTGACAATAACACGTGTTCATATGTGACAATAACACGTTTATACGTGACAACAACACATTCATACGTGACAATAACACATATTCATATGTGACAATAACACATGTTCATATGTGACAATAACACGTTTATAAGTGACAACAACACATTCATACGTGACAATAACACACATTCATATGTGACAATAACACACATTCATACGTGACAATAACACACGTTCATATGTGACAATAACACATGTTCATATGTGACAATAACACGTTTATACGTGACAACAACACATTCATACGTGACAATAACACATATTCATATGTGACTATAACACATGTTCATATGTGACAATAACACGTTTATAAGTGACAACAACACATTCATACGTGACAATAACACACATTCATATGTGACAATAACACATGTTCATATGTGACAATAACACGTTTATAAGTGACAACAACACATTCATACGTGACAATAACACACATTCATACGTGACAATAACACATATTCATATGTGACTATAACACACGTTCATAGGTGACAATAACAGACGTTCAAAGGTGACAATAACACACGTTCATTGGTGACAATAACACACATTCATATGTGTTAATAGGACATGTTCATAGGTGACAATAACACATGTTTGTGCAACCCTTTGAGACACTAGTGATTTAGGGCTATATAAGTAAACATTGATTGATTGATTGATTGATGTTCATACGTGACAACAACACACGTTCATACGTGATTATAGCACATGTTCATACGTGACAATAACACACCTTCATAGGCGACAATAACACACATTCATATATGACAATAACACACGTTCATATGTGACAATAACACATGTTCATATGTGACAATAACACGTTTATACGTGACAACAACACATTCATACGTGACAATAACACACATTTATATGTGACAATAACACACGTTCATAGGTGACAATAACAGACGTTCATAGGTGACAATAACACACGTTCATATGTTACAATAACACACGTTCATAGGTGACAATAACACACGTTCATAGGTGACAATAACAGACGTTCAAAGGTGACAATAACACACGTTCATATGTTACAATAACACACGTTCATAGGTGACAATAACACACATTCATGTGTGTTAATAGGACATGTTCATAGGTGACAATAACACACGTTCATACGTGACAACAACACACGTTCATACGTGATTATAACACACCTTCATAGGCGACAATAACACACATTCATACGTGACAATAACACACGTTCATATGTGACAATAACACATGTTCATATGTGACAATAACACGTTTATACGTGACAACAACACATTCATACGTGACAATAACACACATTCATATGTGAAAATAACACACGTTCATAGGTGACAATAACAGACGTTCATTGGTGACAATAACACGTTCATATGTTACAATAACACACGTTCATAGGTGTTAATAGGACATGTTCATAGGTGACAACAACACACGTTCATAGGTGACAATAACATATTAGTACGTGTTAATAGGACATGTTCATACGTGACAATAACACACGTTCGTAGGTGACAATAACACACGTTCATAGGTGACAATACCACATGTATGAACATACTGATGTCCATGTTGTTGTTTAGGACATGAAGGGCGTGTGGGAATGGCGTGTGTGACGGTGAAGAAAGATGGAGTATTTGATGGAAGTCAACTTTATGACCACGTGTTCAATCACCTGCCAGCCTACGCTCGACCTCGCTTCTTGAGGATTAAGGTAAGATTCAAATATCACATGCATTATTTCTCTTGATTTCTCTACCTGTATTATTTTCACGATTTTTATTATTATCTATATTTATTCATGTTTTTCATTTATTTTGAACATGTATTGTTTTGTTTATTTCATTTTGTTGTATTATTTTAGTTTTTATTTTCTACATGCATTATTTTTATGTTTTCATTTTGTCAAATAATGCAAAGCAGCACTAAGGGCCTCATCTACTAAATAGCAGACACGCTACGCTGTGTACAAAGTACACAATAGTCCCTAGTATTACTGTGTGTGTGTGTATAAAATAGTGTGTACAAACTGATGTGTTCCTTTTGTGTGTACAAAGCATAAAATTGTGTGTACCTTTCACATGTACAAAGTATACAATAGTGTGTACTATTAGTGTGTACAAAGTATACAATAGTGTGTACTATTAGTGTGTACAAAGTATACAATAGTGTGTACCTTTCACATGTACAAAGTATACAATAGTGTGTACCTTTCACATGTACAAAGTATACAATAGTGTGTACAAATATAAAAAAGTGTGTGCTATTAATGTGTACAAAGTATAAAATAGTGTGTACCTTTCACATGTACAAAGTATACAATAGTGTGTACTATTAGTGTGTACAAATATAAAAAAGTGTGTGCTATTAATGTGTACAAAGTATAAAATAGTGTGTACTATTAGTGTGTATAAAGCACAAAATAGTATGTACTATTATAGTGTACAAAGAATAAAATAGTGTGTAGTAATAGTGTTTACAAAGTATAGAATAGTGTGTAGTACTAGTGTGTACAAAGTATAGAGTAGTCTGTACTATTAGCATGTACAAAGTGTAAAATGGTGGGTGCTACTATTATGTACAAAGTATACAATAGTGTGTACTATTAGTGTGTACAAAGTATACCATAGTGTGTACCTTTCACATGTACAAAGTATACAATAGTGTGTACTGTTAGTGTGTACAAATATAAAAAAGTGTGTGCTATTAATGTGTACAAAGTATAAAATAGTGTGTACCTTTCACATGTACAAAGTATACAATAGTGTGTACTATTAGTGTGTACAAAGTATACAATAGTGTGTACCTTTCACATGTGCAAAGTATACAATAGTGTGTACCTTTCACATGTACAAAGTATACAATAGTGTGTACTATCAGTGTGTACAAATATAAAAAAGTGTGTGCTATTAATGTGTACACAGTATAAAATAGTGTGTACTATTAGTGTGTATAAAGCACAAAATAGTATGTACTATTATAGTGTACAAAGAATAAAATAGTGTGTAGTAATAGGGTTTACAAAGTATAGAATAGTGTGTAGTATTAGTGTGTACAAAGTATAAAATAGTGTGTATTATAAGCATGTATAAAGTGTAAAATAGTGTGTGCTATTAGTGTGTACAAAGTATAAAATAGTGTGTACTATTAGCATGTACTAAGTATCAAATAGTGTGTATTATTAACATGTTAATGTGTGCTAATAGTGTGTACAAAGTATTAGTGTGTGAAATGAGATGAAATATGATTGATGTTATGAATATTTCTGGGTGACGTGACAGCGATGAATGTGATTCAGGGTGCAGAAACTAGCAGGAGACTGCAGGCAGGAGGACTATCGACTATAAACTAGCAGGAGACTGCAGGCAGGAGGACTATCGACTATAAACTAGCAGGAGACTGCGTGCGGGAGGACTATCGACTATAAACTAGCAGGAGACTGCGTGCGGGAGGACTATCGACTATAAACTAGCAGGAGACTGCATGCGGGAGGACTATCGACTATAAACTAGCAGGAGACTGCGTGCGGGAGGACTATTGACTATAAACTAGCAGGAGACTGCGTGCGGGAGGACTATCGACTATAAACTAGCAGGAGACTGCGTGCGGGAGGACTATCGACTATAAACTAGCAGGAGACTGCGTGCGGGAGGACTATCGACTATAAACTAGCAGGAGACTGCGTGCGGGAGGACTATCGACTATAAACTAGCAGGAGACTGCGTGCAAGAGGACTATCGACTATAAACTAGCAGGAGACTGCGTGCGGGAGGACTATCGACTATAAACTAGCAGGAGACTGCGTGCAGGAGGACTATCGACTATAAACTAGCAGGAGTCAGCGTGCGGGAGGACTATCGACTATAAACTAGCAGGAGACTGCATGCGGGAGGACTATCGACTATAAACTAGCAGGAGACTGCATGCGGGAGGACTATCGACTATAAACTAGCAGGAGACTGCATGCGGGAGGACTATCGACTATAAACTAGCAGGAGACTGCGTGCGGGAGGACTATTGACTATAAACTAGCAGGAGACTGCGTGCGGGAGGACTATCGACTATAAACTAGCAGGAGACTGCGTGCGGGAGGACTATCGACTATAAACTAGCAGGAGACTGCGTCCGGGAGGACTATCGACTATAAACTAGCAGGAGACTGCAGGCAGGAGGACTATCGACTATAAACTAGCAGGAGACTGCGTCCGGGAGGACTATCGACTATAAACTAGCAGGAGACTGCGTGCAGGAGGACTATCGACTATAAACTAGCAGGAGACTGCGTGCGGGAGGACTATCGACTATAAACTAGCAGGAGACTGCGTGCGGGAGGACTATCGACTATAAACTAGCAGGAGACTGCGTGCGGGAGGACTATCGACTATAAACTAGCAGGAGTCAGCGTGCGGGAGGACTATCGACTATAAACTAGCAGGAGACTGCGTGCGGGAGGACTATCGACTATAAACTAGCAGGAGACTGCGTGCGGGAGGCCTATCGACTATAAACTAGCAGGAGACTGCGTGCGGGAGGACTATCGACTATAAACTAGCAGGAGACTGCATGCGGGAGGACTATCGACTATAAACTAGTAGGAGACTGCGTGCGGGAGGACTATCGACTATAAACTAGTAGGAGACTGCGTGCGGGAGGACTATCGACTATAAACTAGCAGGAGACTGCGTGCAAGAGGACTATCGACTATAAACTAGCAGGAGACTGCGTGCGGGAGGACTATCGACTATAAACTAGCAGGAGACTGCGTGCGGGAGGACTATCGACTATAAACTAGCAGGAGACTGCGTGCAAGAGGACTATCGACTATAAACTAGCAGGAGACTGCGTGCGGGAGGACTATCGACTATAAACTAGCAGGAGACTGCGTGCGGGAGGACTATCGACTATAAACTAGCAGGAGACTGCGTGCGGGAGGACTATCGACTATAAACTAGCAGGAGACTGCGTGCGGGAGGACTATCGACTATAAACTAGCAGGAGACTGCGTGCGGGAGGACTATCGACTATAAACTAGCAGGAGACTGCGTGCGGGAGGACTATCGACTATAAACTAGCAGGAGACTGCGTGCGGGAGGACTATCGACTATAAACTAGCAGGAGACTGCGTGCGGGAGGACTATCGACTATAAACTAGCAGGAGACTGCGTGCGGGAGGACTATCGACTATAAACTAGCAGGAGACTGCGTGCGGGAGGACTATCGACTATAAACTAGCAGGAGACTGCGTGCGGGAGGACTATCGACTATAAACTAGCAGGAGACTGCGTGCGGGAGGACTATCGACTATAAACTAGCAGGAGACTGCGTGCGGGAGGACTATCGACTATAAAGAAAGACAAAAACCCACCAAGGCACGTGTGCAGCGTGACACATGCCAAACCATCACCAACACATTTGGAAATGCACAAAAACTTCGACTACGTGGGAACAAACTTGGTTGAAAGTCTGGGACAGAAAACAGCAAACCGGCCCCAGGTGGCTCTAAGAAGCGAAGACTCAACTGAAAACAGGTGTGCTGGCAGACAAAATAAAGCTGCTGCAGTACATTCAAACAGGAAGTGGAACTACAAAACAATTGCACAGGAAGGGAACTCAACATTTAATATGAAAAACTCCAAATCAGGCACAGCCCAGGTGTAACAAGCCTTGACAGAATGCCCTGCTAAAAATACAGATTCCAAAGGTTCTAGGAAAAACAGGATAAGTCAAGGGAGGACAAGGCGGTGGGTCAGCTGGCCATGTGTCTTTGCAGCCAGCGGGGAAGAGAACGATGGCGACGGAAAGTAGACGGCAGCTGGCAAGACGGGTGTCTACAGAAGCGAAAGGTGACTGGCTGACAAGCAGGCAGACGCCAGCACTAGCAATGCACCGGCAGCCACCATGGGCGGGTCCTGGCGTGGAGAGCATCCATGTTCTTAGCCTGCGTGCAGGCGCCAGACCAGCGCCTCCACAGCAAGCGAAGAGGCTGAGCTGCGGCAGGCTGCTGGGCTGGAGGTCCAGCTTTATTGGCTGCTGGGCTGGTCACGTCGTCGGAAGACTTACTGGAGACAGAGCTGGAGGCGGGGCAGGAAGCAGTGTCTAGCTAGTGGCATGTGTAGATCCACTGAAGTTGCTAGGGGTGTCTGCAGAGCTGGAGCAGCAGGCGAATGGTCTGCAGGTTGAGCAAGAACAGCCTGGCTGGATGTAGGACAGGCAGTGGTGGCCGTGCGGGAGGTGGCAGCCTGGCTGGACGTAGGACTTGGGGCTGTGGCCATGCGGGAGGTGGCAGCCTGGCTGGGCGGTAGACTGGGGACGGTGGCCATGCGGGAGGTGGCAGCCTGGCTGGGTGTAGGACTGAGGGTGGTGGCCATGCGGGAGGTGGCAGCCTGGCTGGGTGTAGGACTGAGGGTGGTGGCCATGCGGGAGGTGGCAGCCTGGCTGGACGTAGGACTTGGGGCTGTGGCCATGCGGGAGGTGGCAGCCTGGCTGGGTGTAGGACTGGGGGTGGTGGCCATGCGGGAGGTGGCAGCCTGGCTGGACGTAGGACTTGGGGCTGTGGCCATGCGGGAGGTGGCAGCCTGGCTGGGCGGTAGACTGGGGACGGTGGCCATGCGGGAGGGGGCATCCTGGCTGGATGTAGGACTAGGGACGGTGGCCATGCGGGAGGTGGAAGCCTGGCTAACGTAGGACTGGGGGTGGTGGCCATGCGGGAGGTGGCAGCAGGCTAACGTAGGACTGGGGGTGGTGGCCATGCGGGAGGTGGCAGCCTGGCTAACGTAGGACTGGGGGTGGTGGCCATGCGGGAGGTGGCAGCAGGCTAACGTAGGACTGGGGGTGGTGGCCATGCGGGAGGTGGCAGCAGGCTAACGTAGGACTGAGGGTGGTGGCCATGCGGGAGGTGGCAGCCTGGCTGGATGTAGGAATGAGGGTGGTGGCCATGCGGGAGGTGGCAGCCTGGCTAACGTAGGACTGGGGGTGGTGGCCATGCGGGAGGTGGCAGCCTGGCTAACGTAGGACTGAGGGTGGTGGCCATGCGGGAGGTGGCAGCAGGCTAACGTAGGACTGGGGGTGGTGGCCATGCGGGAGGTGGCAGCCTGGCTGGGCATAGGACTGGGGACGGTGGCCATGCGGGAAGTGGCAGCCTGGCTAACGTAGGACTGAGGGTGGTGGCCATGCGGGAAGTGGCAGCCTGGCTGGGCGGTAGACTGGGGACGGTGGCCATGCGGGAGGTGGCAGCGTCGCTAACGTAGGACTGAGGGTGGTGGCCATGCGGGAGGTGGCAGCAGGCTAACGTAGGACTGGGGGTGGTGGCCATGCGGGAGGTGGCAGCCTGGCTGGGCATAGGACTGGGGACGGTGGCCATGCGGGAGGTGGCAGCCTGGCTAACGTAGGACTGAGGGTGGTGGCCATGCGGGAGGTGGCAGCCTGGCTAACGTAGGACTGAGACTGGTGGCCATGCGAGAGGTGGAAGCCTGGCTGGGCGGTAGACTGGGGACGGTGGCCATGCGGGAGGTGGCAGCGTCGCTAACGTAGGACTGAGGGTGGTGGCCATGCGGGAGGTGGCAGCCTGGCTGGGCATAGGACTGGGGGTGGTGGCCATGTGGGAGGTGGCAGCCTGGCTGGGCGTAGGACTGAGGGTGGTGGCCATGTGGGTGGTAATGCCCCCCCTCAGAAAGTGGATTTATGATGCTCTCCCCCACTAATGGAGCAAGAGTAACAGGAAGGAGGAGGAATGTCCGGAGGGGGGTTCTTATGGTTATTGGCGGGAAAACAGGAACAGGAGGTTGAAGAGGAGGAATAGAGGACATGCAGGAGCCTGAATCTTAGTGAGGTGGAACGTCAAAGAGGGGGGGGGGGTCTTCAGTTTTGGGAAGATGGCAAGTCACTGTGAGAACTGCATGAACCTTGGACAACTGGGCTTGATGGACTGTTTTGAAAAATGTCCCTGGATGTGGCCCCCGCCCCGCCAGTGGGTCTGTAGGAGCCTGACTAGAAAGGTCTTGCGGCGTGACGTCATCCGCCTCTTCAGTGCTAGCTAGGGCGACATTGGCTAGTAGTCCAGGTCCTGGATGGAGAGGCCAAGTAGTCAACCCTCCTTGGAGAAGAAGGTGCGGCGTCAGAGACCCCCGCCGGAGGGCCTTGTGACAAAGCTGCAAACA
Source organism: Nerophis ophidion (assembly GCF_033978795.1). Taxonomy (NCBI): domain Eukaryota; kingdom Metazoa; phylum Chordata; class Actinopteri; order Syngnathiformes; family Syngnathidae; genus Nerophis; species Nerophis ophidion. Next base: position 38,295,641 of record NC_084635.1, on the reverse strand, counting down.
GGAAGTGGTACTAGAAAAGAAGTGTGCAAGACAGGAAGTCAACATTAAACATGGGAAAACACCAAGAAAGTCAAAAGAAGAAGGCCTGGTGGAGTCGATGATGAAATATTGTGATATAATTATGATTTCAGGAGGAGGTGGAGGTGACGGCGACCTTCAAGCAGGTGAAGGTGCAGCTGGTGGAGCAGAACTTTGACCCAAGTCGGGTTTCTGATCCACTCTTCATCCTGGATGACAAGCACAAGACTTATCTTCCTCTCACTCACAACCTCTACACCGCCGTCGTATCGGGACAGATCAAACTATAAACAATAACAAACATGTCAACAATATCAAACTATAAACAATAACAAACATGTCAACAATATCAAACTATAAACAATAACAAACATGTCAACAATATCAAACTATAACAAACATGTCAACAATATCAAACTATAAACAATAACAAACATGTCAACAATATCAAACTATAAACAATAACAAACATGTCAACAATATCAAACTATAAACAATAACAAACATGTCAACAATATCAAACTATAAACAATAACAAACATGTCAACAATATGAAACTAGAAACAATAACAAACATGTCAACTATATGAAGCTAGAAACAATAACAAACCTGTCAACTATATGAAGCTAGAAACAATAACAAACATGTCAACAATATGAAACTAGAAACAATACCAAACATGTCAACTATATGAAGCTAGAAACAATAACAAACCTGTGAACAATATCAAACTATAAACAATAACAAACATGTCAACAATATGAAACTAAACAATAACAAACATGTCAACAATATGAAACTAGAAACAATAACAAACATGTCAACAATATGAAACTATAAACTATAACAAACATGTCTACAATTTGAAACTATAAACAATAACAAACATGTCAACAATATGGAACTAGAAACAATAACAAACATGTCAACAATATGAAACTAAACAATAACAAACATGTCAACAATATCAAACTGGAAACAATAACCAACATGTCAACAATATCAAACTATAAACAATAACAAACATGTCAACAATATGAAACTATAAACAATAACAAACATGTCAACAATATGAAACTAGAAACAATAACAAACATGTCAACAATATGAAACTAAACAATAACAAACATGTCAACAATATGAAACTAGAAACAATAACAAACATGTCAACAATATGAAACTATAAACAATAACAAGCATGTCAACAATATCAAACTATAAACTATAACAAACATGTCAACAATTTGAAACTATAAACAATAACAAACATGTCAACAATATGGAACTAGAAACAATAACAAACATGTCAACAATATGAAACTAAACAATAACAAACATGTCAACAATATCAAACTAGAAACAATAACCAAAATGTCAACAATATCAAACTATAAACAATAACAAACATGTCAACAATATGAAACTATAAACAATAACAAACATGTCAACAATATGAAACTATAAAGAATAACAAACATGTCGACAATATGAAGCTAAACAATAACAAACATGTCAACAATATGAAACTAGAAACAATAACAAACATGTCAACAATATGAAACTATAAACAATAACAAACATGTCAACAATATGGAACTAGAAACAATAACAAACATGTCAACAATATGAAACTAAACAATAACAAACATGTCAACAATATCAAACTAGAAACAATAACCAACATGTCAACAATATCAAACTATAAACAATAACAAACATGTCAACAATATGAAACTATAAACAATAACAAACATGTCAACAATATGAAACTATAAAGAATAACAAACATGTCGACAATATGAAGCTAAACAATAACAAACATGTCAACAATATGAAACTAGAAACAATAACAAACATGTCAACAATATGAAACTATAAACTATAACAAACATGTCAACAATATCAAACTATAAACAATAACAAACATGTCAACAATTTGAAACTATAAACAATAACAAACATGTCAACAATATGGAACTAGAAACAATAACAAACATGTCAACAATATGAAACTAAACAATAACAAACATGTCAACAATATGAAACTAGAAACAATAACAAACATGTCAACAATATGAAACTAAACAATAACAAACATGTCAACAATATCAAACTAAACAATAACAAACGTGTCAACAATATGAAACTAAACAATAACAAACATGTCAACAATATGAAACTAAACAATAACAAACATGTCAACAATATGAAACTAAACAATAACAAACATGTCAACAATATGAAACTAAACAATAACAAACATGTCAACAATATGAAGCTAGAAACAATAACAAACATGTCAACAATATGAAACTAGAAACAATAACAAACACGTCAACAACATGAAACTAAAGAATAACCAACATGTCAACAATATGAAACTAAACAATAACAAACATGTCAACAATATGAAACTAAACAATAACAAACATGTCAACAATATGAAACTAGAAACAATAACAAACATGTCAACAATATGAAACTATAAACAATAACAAACATGTCAACAATATGAAACTAAACAATAACAAACATGTCAACAATATGAAACTAGAAACAATAACAAACATGTCAACAATATCAAACTATAAACAATAACAAACATGTCAACAATATCAAACTATAAACAATAACAAACATGTCAACAATATGAAACTAAACAATATCAAACATGTCAACAATATGAAACTATAAACAATATTAAACATGTCAACAATTTGAAACTATAAACAATAACAAACATGTCAACAATACGAAGCTAGGAACAATAACAAACATGTCAGCAATATGAAACTAAACAATAACAAACATGTCAACAATATGAAACTATAAACAATATTAAACATGTCAACAATTTGAAACTATAAACAATAACAAACATGTCAACAATACGAAGCTAGGAACAATAACAAACATGTCAGCAATATGAAACTAAACAATAACAAACATGTCAACAATATGAAACTATAAACAATAACCAACATGTCAACAATATGAAACTAGAAACAATAACAAACATGTCAACAATATGAAACTAAACAATAACAAACATGTCAACAACTGTAGAAAATAGCAAGCAGTAAATGGAAATAAGCATTTATTTTCAGCTTGGTCGTGCATTGTTTATTAATTATTGTTTACTTACTTGTCTTATTATAATTGTCTCAATAATTGTCTAGTTAATTGTTTTCTTAATTGTCTCATTATGGTCTCACTAATTGTCTTACAAATTGTCTAGTTAATTTTCTTATTGTCTCAAAATGGGAGCCATGACCTCCCTGCTTGGCACTCAGCATCAAGGCCTGGAATCGGGGGTTAAATCCCCAAAAATGATTCCCAGGCGCGGCCACCGCTGCTGCTCACTACTCCCCTCACCTCCCAGGGGGTGATCAAGGGTGATGGGTCAAATGCAGAGAATAATTTCGCCACATCTAGTGTGTGTGTGTGTGTGTGTGTGTGTGTGTGTGTGTGTGTGTGTGTGTGTGTGTGTGTGTGTGTGTGTGTGTGTGTGTGTGTGTGTGTGTGTGTGTGTGTGTGTGAGACTGTCAGTGGTACTTTAACTTCAAAAATGAAGAGTTTGTGTGATATTGTAATAACATGTGACATATGATACATGATGTACAAACCCCGTTTCCATATGAGTTAGGAAGTTGTGTAAATATAAACAGAATACAATGATTTGCAAATCCTTTTCAAGCCATATTCAGTTGAATATGCTACAAAGACAACATATTTCATGTTCAAACTCATAAACTTGATTTTTTTTTGCAAATAATAATTCACTTAGAATTTCATGGCTGCAACACGTGCCAAAGTAGTTGGGAAAGGGCATGTTCACCACTGTGTTACATCACCTTTTCTTTTAACAACACTCAATAAACGTTTGGGAACTGAGGAAACTAATTGTTGAAGCTTTGAAAGTGGAATTCTTTCCCATTCTTGTTTTATGTAGAGCTTCAGTCCTTCAACAGCCCGGGGTCTCCGCTGTCCTATTTTACACTTCATAATGTGCCACACATTTTCCATGGGAGACAGGTCTGGACTGCAGGCGGGCCAGGAAAGTACCTGCACTCTTTTACTACGAAGCCACGCTGTTGTAACACGTGGCTTGGCATTGTCTTGCTCAAATAAGCAGGGGCGTCCATGAAAAAGACGGCGCTTAGATGGCAGCATATGTTGTTCCAAAAGCCTTATGTACCTTTCAGCATTAATGGTGCCTTCACAGATGTGTAAGTTACCCATGCCTTGGGCACTAATGCACCCCCATACCATCACACATGCTGGCTTTTACACTTTGCGTGGATAACAGTCTGGATGGTTCGCTTCCCCTTTGGTCCGGATGACACCATGTCGAATATTTCCAAAAAACTATTTGAAATGTGGACTCGTCAGACCACAAAACACTTTTCCACTTTGCATCAGTCCATCTTAGATGAATTTGGATCCAGAGAAGCCAGCAGCGTTTCTGGATGTTGTTGATAAATGGCTTTGGCTTTGCATAGTAGAGCTTTAACTTGCACTTACAGATATAGCTACAAACTGTATTTAGTGACAGTGGTTTTCTGAAGTGTACTGAGCCTATGTGGTGATATCCTTTAGAGATTGATGTGGGTTTTTGATACAGTGCCGTCTGAGGGATGGAAGGTCACGGTCATTCAATGTTGGTTTCCGGCCATGCCGCTTACGTGGAGTGATTTCTCCAGATTCTCTGAACCTTTTGATGATATTATGGAGCGTAGATGTTGAAATCCCTAAATTTTTTGCAATGTCACTTTGAGAAAGGTTGTTCTTAAACTGTTTGACTATTTGCTCACACAGTTGTGGACAAAGGGGTGTACCTCGCCCCATCCTTTCTTGTGAAAGACTGAGCATTTTTTGCGAAGCTGCTTTTATAGCCAATCATGGCACCCACCTGTTCCCAATTAGCCTGCACACCAGTGGGATGTTCCAAATAAGTGCTTGATGAGCATTCCTCAACTTTATCAGTATTTTTTTGCCACCTTTCCCAACTTCTTTGTCACGTGTTGCTGGCATCAAATTCTAAAGTTAATGATTATTTGCACAAAAAAAAATGTTTGAGTTTGAACATGAAATATGTTGTCTTTGTAGCATATTCAACTGAATATGGCTTGAAAAGGATTTGCAAATCATTGTATTCCGTTTATATTTACATCTAACACAATTTCCCAACTCATATGGAAACGTTTTTTTTTTAATGATATATGACATGATATAAGATGACAACACAATACGCACAACATATGTTTGGAAAACTTGCATGTACTTCATAAATTGACATACTGTATATATATTTGCTATATGTGTATAAATATATTCTATCCTACAATGTACTATATATATTCAATATAAGTGTATAAATATATTCCAGCATACATTTGTGAATGTTTACTGTAATGAAGGCATGTACATAAATACATCAATCAATAACTGGCATGTGATTTTCTGTTCTTGGTGTTAAATGACGTCATTTTCAAGTTGATTTGAAGGAGAACAAATGTAATGACATAAATGCCCACAAGGTGGCGACAAGGACAAATCATCATCCTACTTCATGTTTTCAACTTTTTTTTATTACAGATGATTAACAAGTATTGCACTTTTCCTCCAAGATAGATTTATATTTATTTCGGACCAAATATGTACATTAATCCTGAGTTGTACTTCATAATGTACATGTATGTACAAACCCCAAAAGCTGTGAAGTTGTCACGTTGTGTAAATGCTAAATAAAAAGAGAATACAACAAATCCTTTTCAACTTATATTCATTTGAATAGACTGCAAAGACAAGATATTTCATGTCCACACTGACAAACTTTCTTCTTTTTTGCAAATATTAGCTTATTTGGAATTTGATGGCTGCAGCATGATTCAAAAAAGCTGGCACAGGCGGCAAAAAAAAGAGTGAGAAAGTTGAGGAATGTTCATCCAAGACTTATTTGGAACATCCCACAGGTGAACAGGCTAATTGGGAACAGGTGGGTGCCATGATTGGCTATAAAAGCAGCTTCCATGAAATGCTCACTCATTCACAAACAAGGACGGGGTGAGGGTCACTACTTTGTCAACAAATGCCTGAGCAAATTGTTTAAGAACATTTGTCAAGCAACTATTGCAAGGAATTTAGGGATCTCACCATCTACGCTCCGTAATATCATCAAAAGGTTCAGAGAATGTGGAGAAATCACTGCACGTAAGCCATGATAGTATGCACCTTGGATCCCTCAGGCGCTACTGTCACATCTGTGTGTAAAGGATATCACCACATGGGCTCAGGAACACTTCAGAAAACCACTGTCAGTAACTACAGTTGGTCGCTACATCTGTAAGTGCAAGTTAAAACCCTATTATGCAAAGCCAAAGACCTTTATCAACAACACCCAGAAACACTTCGCGGGGCCCGAGCTCATCCAAGATGAAAAGTGTCCATCCATCCATTCATCCATCCATTTCCTACCGTTTGTCCCTTTTGGGGTTCCGGGGGGTCGCTGGAGCCAATCTCAGCTGCGTTTCGGGCGGAAAGCAGTGTACACCCTGGACAAGTCGCCACCTCACCATAGCGCTGGTTTGACGAGTCCACATTTCAAATTGTTTTTGGAAAATGTTGGATGTTGTGTCCTCCGGACTAAAGAGGGAAAGAACCATGGAGACTGTAGTAGGGTGAAAGTGTCCTAGGCAGCATGTGTGATGGTATGGGGGTGTATTAGTGATTGTTGTAGGGTGAAAGTGTTCTAGGCAGCATGTGTGATGGTATGGGGGTGTATTAGTGGTTGTTGTAGGGTGAAAGTGTTCTAGGCAGCATGTGTGATGGTATGGGGGTGTATTAGTGGTTGTTGTAGGGTGAAAGTGTTCTGGGCAGCATGTGTGATGGTATGGGGGTGTATTAGTGATTGTTGTAGGGTGAAAGTGTTCTAGGCAGCATGTGTGATGGTATGGGGGTGTATTGGTGATTGTTGTAGGGTGAAAGTGTCCTAGGCAGCATGTGTGATGGTATGGGGGTGTATTAGTGATTGTTGTAGGGTGAAAGTTGTCTAGGCAGCATGTGTGATGGTATGGGGGTGTATTGGTGATTGTTGTAGGGTGAAAGTGTTCTAGGCAGCATGTGTGATGGTATGGGGGTGTATTAGTGGTTGTTGTAGGGTGAAAGTGTTCTAGGCAGCATGTGTGATGGTATGGGGGTGTATTAGTGATTGTTGTAGGGTGAAAGTGTTCTAGGCAGCATGTGTGATGGTATGGGGGTGTATTAGTGGTTGTTGTAGGGTGAAAGTGTTCTGGGCAGCATGTGTGATGGTATGGGGGTGTATTAGTGATTGTTGTAGGGTGAAAGTGTTCTAGGCAGCATGTGTGATGGTATGGGGGTGTATTAGTGGTTGTTGTAGGGTGAAAGTGTTCTAGGCAGCATGTGTGATGGTATGGGGGTGTATTAGTGGTTGTTGTAGGGTGAAAGTGTTCTGGGCAGCATGTGTGATGGTATGGGGGTGTATTAGTGATTGTTGTAGGGTGAAAGTGTCCTAGGCAGCATGTGTGATGGTATGGGGGTGTATTGGTGATTGTTGTAGGGTGAAAGTGTCCTAGGCAGCATGTGTGATGGTATGGGGGTGTATTAGTGATTGTTGTAGGGTGAAAGTGTTCTAGGCAGCATGTGTGATGGTATGGGGGTGTATTGGTGATTGTTGTAGGGTGAAAGTGTACTAGGCAGCATGTGTGATGGTATGGGGGTGTATTAGTGGTTGTTGTAGGGTGAAAGTGTTCTGGGCAGCATGTGTGATGGTATGGGGGTGTATTAGTGGTTGTTGTAGGGTGAAAGTGTTCTAGGCAGCATGTGTGATGGTATGGGGGTGTATTAGTGGTTGTTGTAGGGTGAAAGTGTTCTGGGCAGCATGTGTGATGGTATGGGGGTGTATTAGTGATTGTTGTAGGGTGAAAGTGTTCTAGGCAGCATGTGTGATGGTATGGGGGTGTATTAGTGGTTGTTGTAGGGTGAAAGTGTTCTAGGCAGCATGTGTGATGGTATGGGGGTGTATTAGTGATTGTTGTAGGGTGAAAGTGTTCTAGGCAGCATGTGTGATGGTATGGGGGTGTATTAGTGGTTGTTGTAGGGTGAAAGTGTTCTGGGCAGCATGTGTGATGGTATGGGGGTGTATTAGTGATTGTTGTAGGGTGAAAGTGTTCTAGGCAGCATGTGTGATGGTATGGGGGTGTATTAGTGGTTGTTGTAGGGTGAAAGTGTTCTAGGCAGCATGTGTGATGGTATGGGGGTGTATTAGTGATTGTTGTAGGGTGAAAGTGTTCTAGGCAGCATGTGTGATGGTATGGGGGTGTATTAGTGGTTGTTGTAGGGTGAAAGTGTTCTAGGCAGCATGTGTGATGGTATGGGGGTGTATTAGTGATTGTTGTAGGGTGAAAGTGTTCTAGGCAGCATGTGTGATGGTATGGGGGTGTATTGGTGATTGTTGTAGGGTGAAAGTGTTCTAGGCAGCATGTGTGATGGTATGGGGGTGTATTAGTGGTTGTTGTAGGGTGAAAGTGTTCTGGGCAGCATGTGTGATGGTATGGGGGTGTATTAGTGATTGTTGTAGGGTGAAAGTGTCCTAGGCAGCATGTGTGATGGTATGGGGGTGTATTAGTGGTTGTTGTAGGGTGAAAGTGTTCTAGGCAGCATGTGTGATGGTATGGGGGTGTATTAGTGGTTGTTGTAGGGTGAAAGTGTTCTAGGCAGCATGTGTGATGGTATGGGGGTGTATTAGTGGTTGTTGTAGGGTGAAAGTGTTCTAGGCAGCATGTGTGATGGTATGGGGGTGTATTAGTGGTTGTTGTAGGGTGAAAGTGTTCTAGGCAGCATGTGTGATGGTATGGGGGTGTATTAGTGGTTGTTGTAGGGTGAAAGTGTTCTAGGCAGCATGTGTGATGGTATGGGGGTGTATTAGTGATTGTTGTAGGGTGAAAGTGTTCTAGGCAGCATGTGTGATGGTATGGGGGTGTATTAGTGGTTGTTGTAGGGTGAAAGTGTTCTAGGCAGCATGTGTGATGGTATGTGGGTGTATTAGTGATTGTTGTAGGGTGAAAGTGTTCTAGGCAGCATGTGTGATGGTATGGGGGTGTATTAGTGATTGTTGTAGGGTGAAAGTGTTCTAGGCAGCATGTGTGATGGTATGGGGGTGTATTAGTGGTTGTTGTAGGGTGAAAGTGTTCTAGGCAGCATGTGTGATGGTATGGGGGTGTATTAGTGATTGTTGTAGGGTGAAAGTGTTCTAGGCAGCATGTGTGATGGTATGGGGGTGTATTAGTGATTGTTGTAGGGTGAAAGTGTTCTAGGCAGCATGTGTGATGGTATGGGGGTGTATTGGTGATTGTTGTAGGGTGAAAGTGTTCTAGGCAGCATGTGTGATGGTATGTGGGTGTATTAGTGGTTGTTGTAGGGTGAAAGTGTTCTAGGCAGCATGTGTGATGGTATGGGGGTGTATTAGTGATTGTTGTAGGGTGAAAGTGTTCTAGGCAGCATGTGTGATGGTATGGGGGTGTATTAGTGGTTGTTGTAGGGTGAAAGTGTTCTAGGCAGCATGTGTGATGGTATGGGGGTGTATTAGTGGTTGTTGTAGGGTGAAAGTGTTCTGGGCAGCATGTGTGATGGTATGGGGGTGTATTAGTGATTGTTGTAGGGTGAAAGTGTTCTAGGCAGCATGTGTGATGGTATGGGGGTGTATTGGTGATTGTTGTAGGGTGAAAGTGTCCTAGGCAGCATGTGTGATGGTATGGGGGTGTATTAGTGATTGTTGTAGGGTGAAAGTTGTCTAGGCAGCATGTGTGATGGTATGGGGGTGTATTGGTGATTGTTGTAGGGTGAAAGTGTTCTAGGCAGCATGTGTGATGGTATGGGGGTGTATTAGTGGTTGTTGTAGGGTGAAAGTGTTCTAGGCAGCATGTGTGATGGTATGGGGGTGTATTAGTGGTTGTTGTAGGGTGAAAGTGTTCTAGGCAGCATGTGTGATGGTATGGGGGTGTATTAGTGGTTGTTGTAGGGTGAAAGTGTTCTAGGCAGCATGTGTGATGGTATGGGGGTGTATTAGTGGTTGTTGTAGGGTGAAAGTGTTCTAGGCAGCATGTGTGATGGTATGGGGGTGTATTAGTGGTTGTTGTAGGGTGAAAGTGTTCTAGGCAGCATGTGTGATGGTATAGGTGTCTATTAGTGATTGTTGTAGGGTGAAAGTGTACTAGGCAGCATGTGTGATGGTATGGGGGTGTATTAGTGATTGTTGTAGGGTGAAAGTGTTCTAGGCAGCATGTGTGATGGTATGGGGGTGTATTAGTGATTGTTGTAGGGTGAAAGTGTTCTAGGCAGCATGTGTGATGGTATGGGGGTGTATTAGTGGTTGTTGTAGGGTGAAAGTGTTCTAGGCAGCATGTGTGATGGTATGGGGGTGTATTAGTGATTGTTGTAGGGTGAAAGTGTTCTAGGCAGCATGTGTGATGGTATGGGGGTGTATTAGTGGTTGTTGTAGGGTGAAAGTGTTCTAGGCAGCATGTGTGATGGTATGGGGGTGTATTAGTGGTTGTTGTAGGGTGAAAGTGTTCTAGGCAGCATGTGTGATGGTATGGGGGTGTATTAGTGGTTGTTGTAGGGTGAAAGTGTTCTAGGCAGCATGTGTGATGGTATAGGTGTCTATTAGTGATTGTTGTAGGGTGAAAGTGTTCTAGGCAGCATGTGTGATGGTATGGGGGTGTATTAGTGATTGTTGTAGGGTGAAAGTGTTCTAGGCAGCATGTGTGATGGTATGGGGGTGTATTAGTGGTTGTTGTAGGGTGAAAGTGTTCTAGGCAGCATGTGTGATGGTATGGGGGTGTATTAGTGGTTGTTGTAGGGTGAAAGTGTTCTAGGCAGCATGTGTGATGGTATGGGGGTGTATTAGTGATTGTTGTAGGGTGAAAGTGTTCTAGGCAGCATGTGTGATGGTATGGGGGTGTATTAGTGATTGTTGTAGGGTGAAAGTGTTCTAGGCAGCATGTGTGATGGTATGGGGGTGTATTAGTGATTGTTGTAGGGTGAAAGTGTTCTAGGCAGCATGTGTGATGGTATGGGGGTGTATTAGTGATTGTTGTAGGGTGAAAGTGTTCTAGGCAGCATGTGTGATGGTATGGGGGTGTATTAGTGGTTGTTGTAGGGTGAAAGTGTTCTAGGCAGCATGTGTGATGGTATGGGGGTGTATTAGTGGTTGTTGTAGGGTGAAAGTGTTCTAGGCAGCATGTGTGATGGTATGGGGGTGTATTAGTGGTTGTTGTAGGGTGAAAGTGTTCTAGGCAGCATGTGTGATGGTATGGGCGTGTATTAGTGATTGTTGTAGGGTGAAAGTGTTCTAGGCAGCATGTGTGATGGTATGGGGGTGTATTAGTGATTGTTGTAGGGTGAAAGTGTTCTAGGCAGCATGTGTGATGGTATGGGGGTCTATTAGTGATTGTTGTAGGGTGAAAGTGTTCTAGGCAGCATGTGTGATGGTATGGGGGTGTATTAGTGATTGTTGTAGGGTGAAAGTGTTCTAGGCAGCATGTGTGATGGTATGGGGGTGTATTAGTGATTGTTGTAGGGTGAAAGTGTTCTAGGCAGCATGTGTGATGGTATGGGGGTGTATTAGTGATTGTTGTAGGGTGAAAGTGTTCTAGGCAGCATGTGTGATGGTATGGGGGTCTATTAGTGATTGTTGTAGGGTGAAAGTGTTCTAGGCAGCATGTGTGATGGTATGGGGGTGTATTAGTGATTGTTGTAGGGTGAAAGTGTTCTAGGCAGCATGTGTGATGGTATGGGGGTGTATTAGTGATTGTTGTAGGGTGAAAGTGTTCTAAGCAGCATGTGTGATGGTATGGGGGCCTATTAGTGATTGTTGTAGGGTGAAAGTGTTCTAGGCAGCATGTGTGATGGTATGGGGGTGTATTAGTGATTGTTGTAGGGTGAAAGTGTTCTAGGCAGCATGTGTGATGGTATGGGGGTGTATTAGTGATTGTTGTAGGGTGAAAGTGTTCTAGGCAGCATGTGTTATGGTATGTGGGTGTATTAGTGATTGTTGTAGGGTGAAAGTGTTCTAGGCAGCATGTGTGATGGTATGTGGGTGTATTAGTGATTGTTGTAGGGTGAAAGTGTTCTAGGCAGCATGTGTGATGTATGGGGGTGTATTAGTGATTGTTGTAGGGTGAAAGTGTTCTAGGCAGCATGTGTGAAGGTATGGGGGTGTATTAGTGCCCAAGGCATGGCTAACTTACACATGTGTGAAGGCACCATTAATGCTGAAAGGTACATACAGCTTTTGGAGCTACATATGTTGTTATCATGGACGCCCCTGCTTATTTCAGCAAGACAATGCCAAGAATGGGAAAGAATTCCACTTCAAAATTGTGTCTCCTCAGTTCCCAAACCTTTACTGAGTGTTGTTCAAAGGAAAGGCCATGTAACACACTGGTAAAAATGCCTTTTTTGCCATGTGTTGCTGCCATTACATTCTAACTTCAGGATTATTTGCAAAAAACAACAACAAGGTTTGTCAGTGTGGACATGAAATATCTTGTCTTTGCAGTCTATTCAAACGAATATAAGTTGAAAAGGATTTGTTGTATTCTCTTTTTATTTAGCATTTACACAACTTCACTGCTTTTGTACATACAGTACACATGCATATACAAATACACTATATACAACAATATAATTACATACATACATACACTATATATAACAATATAATTACATATATACCACATACATACACTATATACAACATTATAATTACATACATATATACATACACTATATATAACAATATAATTACATATATACCACATACATACACTATATATAACATTATAATTACATACATATATACATACACTATATATAACAATATAATTACATATATACCACATACATACACTATATATAACATTATAATTACATACATATATACATACACTATATATAACAATATAATTACGTACATACATATATACATACACTATATACAACATTATAATTACATACATACACTATATATAACAATATAATTACATACATACATATATACAACATTATAATTACATACATACACTATATACATACACTATATTTAACAATATAATTACATACATACATATATACAACATTATAATTACATACATACACTATATACAACATTATAATTACATACATACACTATATACAACATTATAATTACATACATACATACATATATACATACACTATATATAACAATATAATTACATACATACACTATATATAACAATATAAATACATACATACATATGTAACGGTGTAGAAAACAGAATATCCTCATGCTTGATGAAATGATGAATGAAGTGTTGCAACAGCGCCTGTTGCTGGCGAGAAGTGGTATGTACAGTTAGTCACCTGTGGGAAGTGCTCAGAACTGTGAGGCCTCCAAACTGGTGAGACACCTTTTTGTATTGTCCGGGATTGATGACTAATTAGTGAATACAGACTGTTTATATTTTGATTACTACTTTGTAACAGACACATAAAAAGGTTCGCTAATTGGTATTGACCAAAACTGTATCGTAGAGTGATATTTTAAAGACAATAACACACTTTTACTGTATACAATAATTGGTGATTATTGATGTGTTATTTAGAGAATCCCGTGACCCAAGTGGACTCACAATCTCACAATTTGCACTGTTTTACAGCTAATATTATATTTCATGCCACTGTGTTTGTTTGGATGTTGACATATTTGTCCTCACCTGTTGTTATGATGCTAATGCTAGCATGGCTAGGCCGCGGCCTGCTTTATCAACCGCATGGTTTGAAGCAGCCATTTTGGATGCGAGGTGTGTTTAGGGACATCCTGTAAAATGTAGTTTCTGTAAATTTACTGTGTATTTTGCATATAAAAAAAAGGATTATTGTTCATTTGAGCACACCATTGTCAGTACATGTGAAACCATTGAAGAAATTAATATGATAATTAGTACAAAGATTTGGTCTAAACACTATACGATCACACCCAAATGTAACATGTTGTTTGTACAATGAAACTATGGTTTATGTCAAACATCAGAACTGTGACGCCTCCAAACTGAGAATCCCGTGACCCAAGTGGACTCACAATCTCACAATTTGCACTGTTTTACAGGACACTGTAATTAAAGAAGTTCATAATCCACCTGGTGCCAGTGATATGTTGAAGTGACAGCAGTGTGGAGCTGCATTTTGCCACATACACTTGTGGACCGTCACACATACACTATATACAACATTATAATTACATACATACATATATACATACACTATATACAACATTATAATTACATACATACATACATATATACATACACTATATACAACATTATAATTACATACATACATATATACATACACTATATACAACATTATAATTACATACATACATACATATATACATACACTATATACAACATTATAATTACATACATACATATATACATACACTATATACAACATTATAATTACATACATACATACATACATATATACATACACTATATACAACATTATAATTACATACATACATATATACATACACTATATACAACATTATAATTACATACATATATACATACACTATATACAACATTATAATTACATACATACATATATACATACACTATATACAACATTATAATTACATACATACATACATATATACATACACTATATACAACATAATTACATACATACATATATACATACCCTATATACAACATAATTACATACATACATACATATATACATACACTATATACAACATTATAATTACATACATACATATATACATACACTAAATACAACAATATAATTACATACATACACTATATACAACATAATTACATACATATATACATACACTATACAACAATATAATTACATACATACATACACTATATACAACATAATTACATACATACATGTATACATACACTATATACAACATTATAATTACATAATACATACACTAAATACAACAATATAATTACATACATACACTATATACAACATAATTACATACATATATACATACACTATACAACAATATAATTACATACATACATACACTATATACAACATTATAATTACATAATACATACACTAAATACAACATTATAATTACATACATACATACATATATACATACACTATATACAACATTATAATTACATACATACATACACTATATACAACATAATTACATACATACATATATACATACACTAAATACAACAATATAATTACATACACACACTATATACATTATAATTACATACATACATATATACATACACTATATACAACATTATAATTACATATATACATACTCTGTATACAAAAATATAATTACATACATACATACACTATATACAACATAATTACATACATACATATATACATACACTAAATACAACAATATAATTACATACATACACTATATACAACATTATAATTACATACATACATATATACATACACTATATACAACATTAATTACATACATACATACTCTGTATACAAAAATATAATTACATACATACATACACTATATACAACATAATTACATACATACATATATACATACACTATATACAACAATATAATTACATACATACATACACTATATACAACATAATTACATACATACATATATACATACACTATATACAACATTATAATTACATACATACACTATATACAACATTATAATTACATACATATATACATACACTATATACAACAATATAATTACATACATACATACACTATATACAACATAATTACATACATACATATATACATACACTATATACAACAATATAATTACATACATAGACTATATACAACAATATAATTATATACACTATACAACATTATAATTACATACATACATACACTATATACAACATTATAATTACATACATACATACACTGTATACAACATTGTAATTACATATATACTTGATTGTAGCTGAGATAGGCGCCAGTGCCCCCCGCGACCCCAAAAGGGAATAAGCGGTAGGAAATGGATGGACATACATACATACAACAATATAATTACACACATACATATATACATACACTATATACAACATTATAATTACATACATACACTATATGCAACAATATAATTACACACATACATATATACATACACTATATGCAACAATATAATTACATACATACACTATATACAACAATATAATTATATACACTATACAACATTATAATTACATACATACATACATACATACACTATATACAACATTGTAATTACATACATACATATATACATACACTATATACAACATTGTAATTACATACATACTTGATTGTAGCTGAGATAGGCGCCAGTGCCCCCCGCGACCCCAAAAGGGAATAAGCGGTAGGAAATGGATGGACATACATACATACAACAATATAATTACACACATACATATATACATACACTATATACAACAATATAATTACATACATACACTATATACAACAATATAATTATATACACTATACAACATTATAATTACATACATACATACACTATATACAACATTATAATTACATACATACATACACTATATACAACATTGTAATTACATACATACTTGATTGTAGCTGAGATAGGCGCCAGTGCCCCCCGCGACCCCAAAAGGGAATAAGCGGTAGAAAATGGATGGACATACATACATACAACAATATAATTACACAATACATATATACATACACTATATACAACATTATAATTACATACACTATATACAACATTATAATTACATACATACATACACTATAGACGACAATATAATTACATAAATACACATATAAACAATGAAATCCATTAAAAAAAAACAGCAGAAACTTACGGACCACTGACAACCAGCTGATCCCCCAACAAGTCTGACCACCTGCCAGGAGGCCGATCTCTACAACCAAGGACTCCGAGCAGAATCTCTTCTCCAAACAAAACCCCCAGCCAAATGCAACAAAACAAGCCCAGGCCCCCAGCAGGGGAGTCCTAGATACACAGCAAGTGCAGGTGAGTAATAATTATTCATATTAATAATCAGTATCTATAGTATTAATCATTATTTATATTAATAATCATTATTTATAGTATTAATAATTATTTACAGTAATAATCTAATTTGAATAAATATATATGTATATAACTGCAGGTGAGTAATAATGATGTATATTAACAATCATTATTTATAGTATTAAGTATTTATAGTAATAATTTTCTTTGAATAAATATATATGTATATAACTGCAGGTGAGTAATAATTATTTATATTAACAATCATTATTTATAGTATTAATAAGTATTTATAGTAATAATTTATTTGAATAAATATATATGTATATAACTGCAGGTGAGTAATGATTTATATGAACAATCATTATTAATAGTATTAAGTATTTATAGTAATAATCTTATTTGAATAAATATATATGTATATAACTGCAGGTGAGTAATAATGATTTATATTAACAATCATTATTTGTAGTATTAAGTATTTATAGTAATAATTTTCTTTGAATAAATTATGTATATAACTGCAGGTGAGTAATAATTATTTATATTAACAATCATTATTTATAGTATTAAGTATTTATAGTAATAATTTTCTTTGAATAAATATATATGTATATAACTGCAGGTGAGTAATAATTATTTATATTAACAATCATTCATAGTATTAAGTATTCATAGTAATAATTTCTTTGAATAAATATATATGTATGTAACTGCAGGTGAGTAATAATGATTTATATGAACAATCATTATTTATAGTATTAATAAGTATTTATAGTAATAATTTCTTTGAATAAATATATATGTATATAACTGCAGGTGAGTAATAATTATTTGTAGTACCAATCTTGAGTGGATAAAATATTTGATATATATATATATATATCTGTCTAGTTTGAGTAACAATGTCCGCAGAGGTGGTGGCGAGTTCATGGTTCAAATCCCAGCCAGAACAGGGCAGGTGAACATTAACATCCTAACTCGAGCAAACAATGTCAACTTGCTTTCTTTCCTTCTTTGAATGTTGTCTGTCTGTCCTAAAACCACATCAGTAATGAAACACTCATTCATAGGACTTTAAACAGCTGGCCTAATCCCTTCAAGCCACGCCCCCTTCAGGCCCCGCCCCTCACTTTGGTGTCAAATGACTTCAGAAAGCACATGCAGTCTCTCACGAGAGGAAGAGAAGTTGTGTGTTTGTGGTGATGTTTGCCTCGGTTTTGCTGTCGGCCGTGGCAGGCCTGCTGGTGGTCTTGTCCTGGGTCTACTGCACCAAGCCCTACCTGGCCTGCGACCTCAGGTACACCTTGGCTGCCCTGCGAGTGGCCTCCAGGATGAGGAAGTTGAGCAGCAGCAAAAGGTTTCACAGCATCTTGGACACATTCCTTGACCACGTGGCCAAAGACCCGCACAAGAAGTTCCTGCGGTTCCAGGACAGAAGTTGGAGCTACCAAGAAGCCGACCAGGAGAGCAACAAAGTGGCTTGGGTGTTGAGCTCCTTGTTGCAGGAAGGACAAAGTGCGGCATTGTTGATGAGCAACGAGCCAAACTTTGTGTTTGTCTGGTTGGCGCTCAGCAAACTCGGGTGTTGTTGTGCGCTCCTCAACTCCAACATCAGGTCCAAGTCTCTGCTGCATTGTTTCTCCTGCTGTGATGCCAAAGTTCTGCTGGTGGGAGCCGGTAAGAACTCTACTGTGCCACATTTGTCCTGATCTTTGGACTTACTGACATATGAGTTGGGAAATTGTGTTAGATGTAAATATAAACAGAATACAATGATTTGCAAATCCTTTTCAAGCCATATTCAGTTGAATATGCTACAAAGACAACATATTTGATGTTCAAACTCATAAACTTTTTTATTTCTTGCAAATAATCATTAACTTAGAATTTCATGGCTGCAACACGTGCCAAAGTAGTTGGGAAAGGGCATGTTCACCACTGTGTTACATCACCTTTTCTTTTAACAACGTTTGGGAACTGAGGAAACTAATTGTTGAAGCTTTGAAAGTGGAATTCTTTCCCATTCTTGTTTTATGTAGAGCTTCAGTCCTTCAACAGTCCGGGGTCTCCGCTGTCCTATTTTACGCTTCATAATGCGCCACACATTTTCCATGGGAGACAGGTCTGGACTGCAGGCAAGCCAGGAAAGTACCTGCACTCTTTTACTACGAAGCCACGCTGTTGTAACACGTGGCTTGGCATTGTCTTGCTGAAATAAGCAGGGGCGTCCATGATAACGTTGCTCTAAAACCCGTATGTACCTTTCAGCATTAATGGTGCCTTCACAGATGTGTAAGTTACCCATGCCTTGGGCACTAATGCACCCCCATACCATCACACATGCTGGCTTTTACACTTTGCGTGGATAACAGTCTTGATGGTTCGCTTCCCCTTTGGTCCGGATGACACCATGTCAAATATTTCCAAAAACAATTTGAAATGTGGACTCGTCAGACCACAAAACACTTTTCCACTTTGCATCAGTCCATCTTAGATGATCTCGGGCCCAGAGAAGCCGGCGGCGTTTCTGGATGTTGTTGATATATGGCTTCGGCTTTGCATAGTAGAGCTTTAACTTGCACTTACAGATATAGCGACCAACTGTATTTAGTGACAGTGGTTTTCTGAAGTGTACTGAGCCCATGTGGTGATATCCTCTAGAGATTGATGTGGGTTTTTGATACAGTGCAGTCTGAGGGATGGAAGGTCACGGTCATTCAATGTTGGTTTCCGGCCATGCCGCTTACGTGGAGTGATTTCTCCAGATTCTCTGAACCTTTTGATGATATTATGGAGCGTGGATGTTGAAATCCCTAAATCTCTTGCAATTGCACTTTGAGAAAGGTTGTTCTTAAACTGTTTGACTATTTGCTCACGCAGTTGTGGACAAAGGGGTGTACCTCGCCCCATCCTTTCTTGTGAAAGACTGAGCATTTTTTGGGAAGCTGTTTTTATAGCCAATCATGGCACCCACCTGTTCCCAATTAGCCTGCACACCTGTGGGATGTTCCATATAGGTGTTTGATGAGCATTCCTCAACTTTATCAGTATTTATTGCCACGTTTCCCAACTTCTTTGTCACATGTTGCTGGCATCAAATTGTAAAGTTAATGATTATTTGCAGAAAAAAATGTTTATGAGTTTGAACATCAAATATGTTGTCTTTGTAGCATATTCAACTGAATATGGCTTGAAAAGGATTTGCAAATCATTGTATTCTGTTTATATTTACATCTAACACAATTTCCCAACTCCTATGGAAACAGGGTTTGTAGATCCTTCACCTGCTGCTGTCCCGGTAGTGCCTTCTCATTCGCTGTAAACAAGGTCCACTGTGACATTCTTGAACACTCCGGGAGTTTCCGAGTGATAAATGAGCAGCGGATTCACATAATTAGCATTAGCACAAGCTAGCAGTGTGAAGAGATCTCTGGTGTATCAGAAAAGTCCATATAGTCCCAGACTTCTCTAAAAAAGCAAGGGGGGACTGGGTCTGTGGGAGAGGACTGGTTTGTCAACTATTCCTGTAGGCTTAGGCATGGACCCAGGCTCTAAGTGAACAAAGACAGGTGAGTGTCAGGTTCAAACACCAAACTATCTATTAAATAAAGACAAGAAGCAAGGAATCAAACAGAGACTGGATTCAATTTAGCTCATGAGGAGAGCGCGTCGACCTGCACCCTCGTAAAGTGTCGTCCCACGTTTTGATGAAAGGGTTCTATGCCTCCTCCTTTATTTGAGCCTTTTCTGATTACATAGCTGCAGCAGTTTCGAAGGGGAAGGGGGTCATAAACTTCTGCCGCACTCGGTCATAAACAGTTCAAAGAAAAGGTGTTTGGAGCGCTGTCAGGTTTAACCCCTCTTTGCTTTGTAGACCTCGGGTCATGACAAGGTCTTCCTGTGGCTGTCCAAAAGATCAAAGAAACCGACACCTCCAACTTCTATACCTTTATTCTGACAGTGTTGATGTTGTGTGACTTCTTTATTCTGACAGTGTTGATGTTGTGTGACTTCTTTATTCTGACAGTGTTGATGTTGTGTGACTTCTTTATTCTGACAGTGTTGATGTTGTGTGACTTCTTTATTCTGACAGTGTTGATGTTGTGTGACTTCTTTATTCTGACAGTGTTGATGTTGTGTGACAACTTCTTTATTCTGACAGTGTTGATGTTGTGTGACAACTTCTTTATTCTGTCAGTGTTGATGTTGTGTGACAACTTCTTTATTCTGACAGTGTTGATGTTGTGTGACAACTTCTTTATTCTGACAGTGTTGATGTTGTGTGACAACTTCTTTATTCTGACAGTGTTGATGTTGTGTGACAACTTCTTTATTCTGACAGTGTTGATGTGTGACAGCTTCTTTATTCTGACAGTGTTGATGTTGTGTGACCACTTCTTTATTCTGACAGTGTTGATGTTGTGTGACAACTTCTTTATTCTGACAGTGTTGATGTTGTGTGACAGCTTTTTTATTCTGACAGTGTTGATGTTGTGTGACTTCTTTATTCTGACAGTGTTGATGTTGTGTGACAACTTCTTTATTCTGACAGTGTTGATGTTGTGTGACAACTTCTTTATTCTGACAGTGTTGATGTTGTGTGACTTCTTTATTCTGACAGTGTTGATGTTGTGTGACAACTTCTTTATTCTGACAGTGTTGATGTTGTGTGACAACTTCTTTATTCTGACAGTGTTGATGTTGTGTGACAACTTCTTTATTCTGACAGTGTTGATGTTGTGTGACTTCTTTATTCTGACAGTGTTGATGTTGTGTGACAACTTCTTTATTCTGACAGTGTTGATCTTGTGTGACAACTTCTTTATTCTGACAGTGTTGATGTTGTGTGACAACTTCTTTATTCTGACAGTGTTGATGTTGTGTGACAACTTCTTTATTCTGACAGTGTTGATGTTGTGTGACAACTTCTTTATTCTGACAGTGTTGATGTTGTGTGACTTCTTTATTCTGACAGTGTTGATGTTGTGTGACTTCTTTATTCTGACAGTGTTGATGTTGTGTGACAACTTTATTCTGACAGTGTTGATGTTGTGTGACAACTTCTTTATTCTGACAGTGTTGATGTTGTGTGACTTCTTTATTCTGACAGTGTTGATGTTGTGTGACAACTTCTTTATTCTGACAGTGTTGATGTTGTGTGACTGCTTCTTTATTCTGACAGTGTTGATGTTGTGTTACAACTTCTTTATTCTCACAGTGTTGATGTTGTGTGACAACTTCTTTATTCTGACAGTGTTGATGTTGTGTGACAACTTCTTTATTCTGACAGTGTTGATGTTGTGTGACTTCTTTATTCTGACAGTGTTGATGTTGTGTGACAACTTCTTTATTCTGACAGTGTTGATGTTGTGTGACAACTTTATTCTGACAGTGTTGATGTTGTGTGACAACTTCTTTATTCTGACAGTGTTGATGTTGTGTGACTTCTTTATTCTGACAGTGTTGATGTTGTGTGACAACTTCTTTATTCTGACAGTGTTGATGTTGTGTGACTTCTTCTTTATTCTGACAGTGTTGATGTTGTGTGACAACTTCTTTATTCTGACAGTGTTGATGTTGTGAGACAACTTCTTTATTCTGATAGTGTTGATGTTGTGTGACAACTTCTTTATTCTGACAGTGTTGATGTTGTGTGACAACTTCTTTATTCTGACAGTGTTGATGTTGTGTGACAACTTCTTTATTCTGACAGTGTTGATGTTGTGTGACAACTTCGTTATTCTGACAGTGTTGATGTTGTGTGACTTCTTTATTCTGACAGTGTTGATGTTGTGTGACAACTTCTTTATTCTGACAGTGTTGATGTTGTGTGACAACTTCTTTATTCTGACAGTGTTGATGTTGTGTGACAACTTCTTTATTCTGACAGTGTTGATGTTGTGTGACAACTTCTTTATTCTGACAGTGTTGATGTTGTGTTACAACTTCTTTATTCTGACAGTGTTGATGTTGTGTGACAACTTCTTTATTCTGACAGTGTTGATGTTGTGTGACAACTTCTTTATTCTGACAGTGTTGATGTTGTGTGACAACTTCTTTATTCTGACAGTGTTGATGTTGTGTGACAACTTCTTTATTCTGACAGTGTTGATGATGTGTGACAACTTCTTTATTCTGACAGTGTTGATGTTGTGTGACAACTTCTTTATTCTGACAGTGTTGATGTTGTGTGACAACTTCTTTATTCTGACAGTGTTGATGTTGTGTGACCACTTCTTTATTCTGACAGTGTTGATGTTGTGTGACCACTTCTTTATTCTGACAGTGTTGATGTTGTGTGACAACTTCTTTATTCTGACAGTGTTGATGTTGTGTGACAACTTCTTTATTCTGACAGTGTTGATGTTGTGTGACAACTTCTTTATTCTGACAGTGTTGATGTTGTGTTACAACTTCTTTATTCTGTCAGTGTTGATGTTGTGTGACAACTTCTTTATTCTGACAGTGTTGATGTTGTGTGACAACTTTATTCTGACAGTGTTGATGTTGTGTGACAACTTCTTTATTCTGACAGTGTTGATGTTGTGTGACAACTTCTTTATTCTGACAGTGTTGATGTTGTGTGACTTCTTTATTCTGACAGTGTTGATGTTGTGTGACAACTTCTTTATTCTGACAGTGTTGATCTTGTGTGACAACTTCTTTATTCTGACAGTGTTGATGTTGTGTGACAACTTCTTTATTCTGACAGTGTTGATGTTGTGTGACAACTTCTTTATTCTGACAGTGTTGATGTTGTGTGACTTCTTTATTCTGACAGTGTTGATGTTGTGTGACTTCTTTATTCTGACAGTGTTGATGTTGTGTGACAACTTTATTCTGACAGTGTTTATGTTGTGTGACAACTTTATTCTGACAGTGTTGATGTTGTGTGACTTCTTTATTCTGACAGTGTTGATGTTGTGTGACAACTTCTTTATTCTGACAGTGTTGATGTTGTGTGACAACTTCTTTATTCTGACAGTGTTGATGTTGTGTTACAACTTCTTTATTCTCACAGTGTTGATGTTGTGTGACAACTTCTTTATTCTGACAGTGTTGATGTTGTGTGACAACTTCTTTATTCTGACAGTGTTGATGTTGTGTGACTTCTTTATTCTGACAGTGTTGATGTTGTGTGACAACTTCTTTATTCTGACAGTGTTGATGTTGTGTGACAACTTTATTCTGACAGTGTTGATGTTGTGTGACAACTTCTTTATTCTGACAGTGTTGATGTTGTGTGACTTCTTTATTCTGACAGTGTTGATGTTGTGTGACAACTTCTTTATTCTGACAGTGTTGATGTTGTGTGACTTCTTCTTTATTCTGACAGTGTTGATGTTGTGTGACAACTTCTTTATTCTGACAGTGTTGATGTTGTGTGACAACGTCTTTATTCTGATAGTGTTGATGTTGTGTGACAACTTCTTTATTCTGACAGTGTTGATGTTGTGTGACAACTTCTTTATTCTGACAGTGTTGATGTTGTGTGACAACTTCTTTATTCTGACAGTGTTGATGTTGTGTGACAACTTCTTTATTCTGACAGTGTTTATGTTGTGTGACTTCTTTATTCTGACAGTGTTGATGTTGTGTGACTTCTTTATTCTGACAGTGTTGATGTTGTGTGACTTCTTTATTCTGACAGTGTTGATGTTGTGTGACTTCTTTATTCTGACAGTGTTGATGTTGTGTGACAACTTCTTTATTCTGACAGTGTTGATGTTGTGTGACAACTTCTTTATTCTGTCAGTGTTGATGTTGTGTGACAACTTCTTTATTCTGACAGTGTTGATGTTGTGTGACAACTTCTTTATTCTGACAGTGTTGATGTTGTGTGACAACTTCTTTATTCTGACAGTGTTGATGTTGTGTGACAACTTCTTTATTCTGACAGTGTTGATGTGTGACAGCTTCTTTATTCTGACAGTGTTGATGTTGTGTGACTTCTTTATTCTGACAGTGTTGATGTTGTGTGACAACTTCTTTATTCTGACAGTGTTGATGTTGTGTGACAGCTTTTTTATTCTGACAGTGTTGATGTTGTGTGACTTCTTTATTCTGACAGTGTTGATGTTGTGTGACAACTTCTTTATTCTGACAGTGTTGATGTTGTGTGACAACTTCTTTATTCTGACAGTGTTGATGTTGTGTGACTTCTTTATTCTGACAGTGTTGATGTTGTGTGACAACTTCTTTATTCTGACAGTGTTGATGTTGTGTGACAACTTCTTTATTCTGACAGTGTTGATGTTGTGTGACAACTTCTTTATTCTGACAGTGTTGATGTTGTGTGACTTCTTTATTCTGACAGTGTTGATGTTGTGTGACAACTTCTTTATTCTGACAGTGTTGATCTTGTGTGACAACTTCTTTATTCTGACAGTGTTGATGTTGTGTGACAACTTCTTTATTCTGACAGTGTTGATGTTGTGTGACAACTTCTTTATTCTGACAGTGTTGATGTTGTGTGACAACTTCTTTATTCTGACAGTGTTGATGTTGTGTGACTTCTTTATTCTGACAGTGTTGATGTTGTGTGACTTCTTTATTCTGACAGTGTTGATGTTGTGTGACAACTTTATTCTGACAGTGTTGATGTTGTGTGACAACTTCTTTATTCTGACAGTGTTGATGTTGTGTGACTTCTTTATTCTGACAGTGTTGATGTTGTGTGACAACTTCTTTATTCTGACAGTGTTGATGTTGTGTGACTGCTTCTTTATTCTGACAGTGTTGATGTTGTGTTACAACTTCTTTATTCTCACAGTGTTGATGTTGTGTGACAACTTCTTTATTCTGACAGTGTTGATGTTGTGTGACAACTTCTTTATTCTGACAGTGTTGATGTTGTGTGACTTCTTTATTCTGACAGTGTTGATGTTGTGTGACAACTTCTTTATTCTGACAGTGTTGATGTTGTGTGACAACTTTATTCTGACAGTGTTGATGTTGTGTGACAACTTCTTTATTCTGACAGTGTTGATGTTGTGTGACTTCTTTATTCTGACAGTGTTGATGTTGTGTGACAACTTCTTTATTCTGACAGTGTTGATGTTGTGTGACTTCTTCTTTATTCTGACAGTGTTGATGTTGTGTGACAACTTCTTTATTCTGACAGTGTTGATGTTGTGAGACAACTTCTTTATTCTGATAGTGTTGATGTTGTGTGACAACTTCTTTATTCTGACAGTGTTGATGTTGTGTGACAACTTCTTTATTCTGACAGTGTTGATGTTGTGTGACAACTTCTTTATTCTGACAGTGTTGATGTTGTGTGACAACTTCGTTATTCTGACAGTGTTGATGTTGTGTGACTTCTTTATTCTGACAGTGTTGATGTTGTGTGACAACTTCTTTATTCTGACAGTGTTGATGTTGTGTGACAACTTCTTTATTCTGACAGTGTTGATGTTGTGTGACAACTTCTTTATTCTGACAGTGTTGATGTTGTGTGACAACTTCTTTATTCTGACAGTGTTGATGTTGTGTTACAACTTCTTTATTCTGACAGTGTTGATGTTGTGTGACAACTTCTTTATTCTGACAGTGTTGATGTTGTGTGACAACTTCTTTATTCTGACAGTGTTGATGCTGTGTGACAACTTCTTTATTCTGACAGTGTTGATGTTGTGTGACAACTTCTTTATTCTGACAGTGTTGATGATGTGTGACAACTTCTTTATTCTGACAGTGTTGATGTTGTGTGACAACTTCTTTATTCTGACAGTGTTGATGTTGTGTGACAACTTCTTTATTCTGACAGTGTTGATGTTGTGTGACCACTTCTTTATTCTGACAGTGTTGATGTTGTGTGACCACTTCTTTATTCTGACAGTGTTGATGTTGTGTGACAACTTCTTTATTCTGACAGTGTTGATGTTGTGTGACAACTTCTTTATTCTGACAGTGTTGATGTTGTGTGACAACTTCTTTATTCTGACAGTGTTGATGTTGTGTTACAACTTCTTTATTCTGTCAGTGTTGATGTTGTGTGACAACTTCTTTATTCTGACAGTGTTGATGTTGTGTGACAACTTTATTCTGACAGTGTTGATGTTGTGTGACAACTTCTTTATTCTGACAGTGTTGATGTTGTGTGACAACTTCTTTATTCTGACAGTGTTGATGTTGTGTGACTTCTTTATTCTGACAGTGTTGATGTTGTGTGACAACTTCTTTATTCTGACAGTGTTGATCTTGTGTGACAACTTCTTTATTCTGACAGTGTTGATGTTGTGTGACAACTTCTTTATTCTGACAGTGTTGATGTTGTGTGACAACTTCTTTATTCTGACAGTGTTGATGTTGTGTGACTTCTTTATTCTGACAGTGTTGATGTTGTGTGACTTCTTTATTCTGACAGTGTTGATGTTGTGTGACAACTTTATTCTGACAGTGTTTATGTTGTGTGACAACTTTATTCTGACAGTGTTGATGTTGTGTGACTTCTTTATTCTGACAGTGTTGATGTTGTGTGACAACTTCTTTATTCTGACAGTGTTGATGTTGTGTGACTTCTTCTTTATTCTGACAGTGTTGATGTTGTGTTACAACTTCTTTATTCTCACAGTGTTGATGTTGTGTGACAACTTCTTTATTCTGACAGTGTTGATGTTGTGTGACAACTTCTTTATTCTGACAGTGTTGATGTTGTGTGACTTCTTTATTCTGACAGTGTTGATGTTGTGTGACAACTTCTTTATTCTGACAGTGTTGATGTTGTGTGACAACTTTATTCTGACAGTGTTGATGTTGTGTGACAACTTCTTTATTCTGACAGTGTTGATGTTGTGTGACTTCTTTATTCTGACAGTGTTGATGTTGTGTGACAACTTCTTTATTCTGACAGTGTTGATGTTGTGTGACTTCTTCTTTATTCTGACAGTGTTGATGTTGTGTGACAACTTCTTTATTCTGACAGTGTTGATGTTGTGTGACAACGTCTTTATTCTGATAGTGTTGATGTTGTGTGACAACTTCTTTATTCTGACAGTGTTGATGTTGTGTGACAACTTCTTTATTCTGACAGTGTTGATGTTGTGTGACAACTTCTTTATTCTGACAGTGTTGATGTTGTGTGACAACTTCTTTATTCTGACAGTGTTTATGTTGTGTGACTTCTTTATTCTGACAGTGTTGATGTTGTGTGACAACTTCTTTATTCTGACAGTGTTGATGTTGTGTGACAACTTCTTTATTCTGACAGTGTTGATGTTGTGTGACAACTTCTTTATTCTGACAGTGTTGATGTTGTGTGACTTCTTTATTCTGACAGTGTTGATGTTGTGTGACAACTTCTTTATTCTGACAGTGTTGATGTTGTGTGACAACTTTATTCTGACAGTGTTGATGTTGTGTGACAACTTCTTTATTCTGACAGTGTTGATGTTGTGTGACAACTTCTTTATTCTGACAGTGTTGATGATGTGTGACAACTTCTTTATTCTGACAGTGTTGATGTTGTGTGACAACTTCTTTATTCTGACAGTGTTGATGTTGTGTGACAACTTCTTTATTCTGACAGTGTTGATGTTGTGTGACCACTTCTTTATTCTGACAGTGTTGATGTTGTGTGACCACTTCTTTATTCTGACAGTGTTGATGTTGTGTGACAACTTATTTATTCTGACAGTGTTGATGTTGTGTGACAACTTCTTTATTCTGACAGTGTTGATGTTGTGTGACAACTTCTTTATTCTGACAGTGTTGATGTTGTGTGACAACTTCTTTATTCTGACAGTGTTGATGTTGTGTGACAACTTCTTTATTCTGACAGTGTTGATGTTGTGTGACTTCTTTATTCTGACAGTGTTGATGTTGTGTGACAACTTCTTTATTCTGACAGTGTTGATCTTGTGTGACAACTTCTTTATTCTGACAGTGTTGATGTTGTGTGACAACTTCTTTATTCTGACAGTGTTGATGTTGTGTGACAACTTCTTTATTCTGACAGTGTTGATGTTGTGTGACTTCTTTATTCTGACAGTGTTGATGTTGTGTGACTTCTTTATTCTGACAGTGTTGATGTTGTGTGACAACTTTATTCTGACAGTGTTGATGTTGTGTGACAACTTCTTTATTCTGACAGTGTTGATGTTGTGTGACAACTTCTTTATTCTGACAGTGTTGATGTTGTGTGACAACTTCTTTATTCTGACAGTGTTGATGTTGTGTGACTTCTTTATTCTGACAGTGTTGATGTGTGACAGCTTCTTTATTCTGACAGTGTTGATGTTGTGTGACTTCTTTATTCTGACAGTGTTGATGTTGTGTGACAACTTCTTTATTCTGACAGTGTTGATGTTGTGTGACAGCTTTTTTATTCTGACAGTGTTGATGTTGTGTGACTTCTTTATTCTGACAGTGTTGATGTTGTGTGACAACTTCTTTATTCTGACAGTGTTGATGTTGTGTGACAACTTCTTTATTCTGACAGTGTTGATGTTGTGTGACTTCTTTATTCTGACAGTGTTGATGTTGTGTGACAACTTCTTTATTCTGACAGTGTTGATGTTGTGTGACAACTTCTTTATTCTGACAGTGTTGATGTTGTGTGACAACTTCTTTATTCTGACAGTGTTGATGTTGTGTGACTTCTTTATTCTGACAGTGTTGATGTTGTGTGACAACTTCTTTATTCTGACAGTGTTGATCTTGTGTGACAACTTCTTTATTCTGACAGTGTTGATGTTGTGTGACAACTTCTTTATTCTGACAGTGTTGATGTTGTGTGACAACTTCTTTATTCTGACAGTGTTGATGTTGTGTGACAACTTCTTTATTCTGACAGTGTTGATGTTGTGTGACTTCTTTATTCTGACAGTGTTGATGTTGTGTGACTTCTTTATTCTGACAGTGTTGATGTTGTGTGACAACTTTATTCTGACAGTGTTGATGTTGTGTGACAACTTCTTTATTCTGACAGTGTTGATGTTGTGTGACTTCTTTATTCTGACAGTGTTGATGTTGTGTGACAACTTCTTTATTCTGACAGTGTTGATGTTGTGTGACTGCTTCTTTATTCTGACAGTGTTGATGTTGTGTTACAACTTCTTTATTCTCACAGTGTTGATGTTGTGTGACAACTTCTTTATTCTGACAGTGTTGATGTTGTGTGACAACTTCTTTATTCTGACAGTGTTGATGTTGTGTGACTTCTTTATTCTGACAGTGTTGATGTTGTGTGACAACTTCTTTATTCTGACAGTGTTGATGTTGTGTGACAACTTTATTCTGACAGTGTTGATGTTGTGTGACAACTTCTTTATTCTGACAGTGTTGATGTTGTGTGACTTCTTTATTCTGACAGTGTTGATGTTGTGTGACAACTTCTTTATTCTGACAGTGTTGATGTTGTGTGACTTCTTCTTTATTCTGACAGTGTTGATGTTGTGTGACAACTTCTTTATTCTGACAGTGTTGATGTTGTGAGACAACTTCTTTATTCTGATAGTGTTGATGTTGTGTGACAACTTCTTTATTCTGACAGTGTTGATGTTGTGTGACAACTTCTTTATTCTGACAGTGTTGATGTTGTGTGACAACTTCTTTATTCTGACAGTGTTGATGTTGTGTGACAACTTCGTTATTCTGACAGTGTTGATGTTGTGTGACTTCTTTATTCTGACAGTGTTGATGTTGTTTGACAACTTCTTTATTCTGACAGTGTTGATGTTGTGTGACAACTTCTTTATTCTGACAGTGTTGATGTTGTGTGACAACTTCTTTATTCTGACAGTGTTGATGTTGTGTGACAACTTCTTTATTCTGACAGTGTTGATGTTGTGTTACAACTTCTTTATTCTGACAGTGTTGATGTTGTGTGACAACTTCTTTATTCTGACAGTGTTGATGTTGTGTGACAACTTCTTTATTCTGACAGTGTTGATGCTGTGTGACAACTTCTTTATTCTGACAGTGTTGATGTTGTGTGACAACTTCTTTATTCTGACAGTGTTGATGATGTGTGACAACTTCTTTATTCTGACAGTGTTGATGTTGTGTGACAACTTCTTTATTCTGACAGTGTTGATGTTGTGTGACAACTTCTTTATTCTGACAGTGTTGATGTTGTGTGACCACTTCTTTATTCTGACAGTGTTGATGTTGTGTGACAACTTCTTTATTCTGACAGTGTTGATGTTGTGTGACAACTTCTTTATTCTGACAGTGTTGATGTTGTGTGACAACTTCTTTATTCTGACAGTGTTGATGTTGTGTTACAACTTCTTTATTCTGTCAGTGTTGATGTTGTGTGACAACTTCTTTATTCTGACAGTGTTGATGTTGTGTGACAACTTTATTCTGACAGTGTTGATGTTGTGTGACAACTTCTTTATTCTGACAGTGTTGATGTTGTGTGACAACTTCTTTATTCTGACAGTGTTGATGTTGTGTGACTTCTTTATTCTGACAGTGTTGATGTTGTGTGACAACTTCTTTATTCTGACAGTGTTGATCTTGTGTGACAACTTCTTTATTCTGACAGTGTTGATGTTGTGTGACAACTTCTTTATTCTGACAGTGTTGATGTTGTGTGACAACTTCTTTATTCTGACAGTGTTGATGTTGTGTGACTTCTTTATTCTGACAGTGTTGATGTTGTGTGACTTCTTTATTCTGACAGTGTTGATGTTGTGTGACAACTTTATTCTGACAGTGTTTATGTTGTGTGACAACTTTATTCTGACAGTGTTGATGTTGTGTGACTTCTTTATTCTGACAGTGTTGATGTTGTGTGACAACTTCTTTATTCTGACAGTGTTGATGTTGTGTGACTTCTTCTTTATTCTGACAGTGTTGATGTTGTGTTACAACTTCTTTATTCTCACAGTGTTGATGTTGTGTGACAACTTCTTTATTCTGACAGTGTTGATGTTGTGTGACAACTTCTTTATTCTGACAGTGTTGATGTTGTGTGACTTCTTTATTCTGACAGTGTTGATGTTGTGTGACAACTTCTTTATTCTGACAGTGTTGATGTTGTGTGACAACTTTATTCTGACAGTGTTGATGTTGTGTGACAACTTCTTTATTCTGACAGTGTTGATGTTGTGTGACTTCTTTATTCTGACAGTGTTGATGTTGTGTGACAACTTCTTTATTCTGACAGTGTTGATGTTGTGTGACTTCTTCTTTATTCTGACAGTGTTGATGTTGTGTGACAACTTCTTTATTCTGACAGTGTTGATGTTGTGTGACAACGTCTTTATTCTGATAGTGTTGATGTTGTGTGACAACTTCTTTATTCTGACAGTGTTGATGTTGTGTGACAACTTCTTTATTCTGACAGTGTTGATGTTGTGTGACAACTTCTTTATTCTGACAGTGTTGATGTTGTGTGACAACTTCTTTATTCTGACAGTGTTTATGTTGTGTGACTTCTTTATTCTGACAGTGTTGATGTTGTGTGACAACTTCTTTATTCTGACAGTGTTGATGTTGTGTGACAACTTCTTTATTCTGACAGTGTTGATGTTGTGTGACAACTTCTTTATTCTGACAGTGTTGATGTTGTGTGACAACTTCTTTATTCTGACAGTGTTGATGTTGTGTGACTTCTTTATTCTGACAGTGTTGATGTTGTGTGACAACTTCTTTATTCTGACAGTGTTGATGTTGTGTGACAACTTTATTCTGACAGTGTTGATGTTGTGTGACAACTTCTTTATTCTGACAGTGTTGATGTTGTGTGACAACTTCTTTATTCTGACAGTGTTGATGATGTGTGACAACTTCTTTATTCTGACAGTGTTGATGTTGTGTGACAACTTCTTTATTCTGACAGTGTTGATGTTGTGTGACAACTTCTTTATTCTGACAGTGTTGATGTTGTGTGACCACTTCTTTATTCTGACAGTGTTGATGTTGTGTGACCACTTCTTTATTCTGACAGTGTTGATGTTGTGTGACAACTTATTTATTCTGACAGTGTTGATGTTGTGTGACAACTTCTTTATTCTGACAGTGTTGATGTTGTGTGACAACTTCTTTATTCTGACAGTGTTGATGTTGTGTGACAACTTCTTTATTCTGACAGTGTTGATGTTGTGTGACAACTTCTTTATTCTGACAGTGTTGATGTTGTGTGACTTCTTTATTCTGACAGTGTTGATGTTGTGTGACAACTTCTTTATTCTGACAGTGTTGATCTTGTGTGACAACTTCTTTATTCTGACAGTGTTGATGTTGTGTGACAACTTCTTTATTCTGACAGTGTTGATGTTGTGTGACAACTTCTTTATTCTGACAGTGTTGATGTTGTGTGACTTCTTTATTCTGACAGTGTTGATGTTGTGTGACTTCTTTATTCTGACAGTGTTGATGTTGTGTGACAACTTTATTCTGACAGTGTTGATGTTGTGTGACAACTTCTTTATTCTGACAGTGTTGATGTTGTGTGACTTCTTTATTCTGACAGTTTTGATGTTGTGTGACAACTTCTTTATTCTGACAGTGTTGATGTTGTGTGACTTCTTCTTTATTCTGACAGTGTTGATGGTGTGTTACAACTTCTTTATTCTCACAGTGTTGATGTTGTGTGACAACTTCTTTATTCTGACAGTGTTGATGTTGTGTGACAACTTCTTTATTCTGACAGTGTTGATGTTGTGTGACAACTTCTTTATTCTGACAGTGTTGATGTTGTGTGACAACTTCTTTATTCGGACAGTGTTGATGTTGTGTGACAACTTCTTTATTCGGACAGTGTTGATGTTGTGTGACAACTTCTTTATTCGGACAGTGTTGATGTTGTGTGACAACTTCTTTATTCTGACAGTGTTGATGTTGTGTGACTTCTTTATTCTGACAGTGTTGATGTTGTGTGACAACTTCTTTATTCTGACAGTGTTGATCTTGTGTGACAACTTCTTTATTCTGACAGTGTTGATGTTGTGTGACAACTTCTTTATTCTGACAGTGTTGATGTTGTGTGACAACTTCTTTATTCTGACAGTGTTGATGTTGTGTGACTTCTTTATTCTGACAGTGTTGATGTTGTGTGACTTCTTTATTCTGACAGTGTTGATGTTGTGTGACAACTTTATTCTGACAGTGTTGATGTTGTGTGACAACTTCTTTATTCTGACAGTGTTGATGTTGTGTGACTTCTTTATTCTGACAGTTTTGATGTTGTGTGACAACTTCTTTATTCTGACAGTGTTGATGTTGTGTGACTTCTTCTTTATTCTGACAGTGTTGATGTTGTGTTACAACTTCTTTATTCTCACAGTGTTGATGTTGTGTGACAACTTCTTTATTCTGACAGTGTTGATGTTGTGTGACAACTTCTTTATTCTGACAGTGTTGATGTTGTGTGACAACTTCTTTATTCTGACAGTGTTGATGTTGTGTGACAACTTCTTTATTCGGACAGTGTTGATGTTGTGTGACAACTTCTTTATTCGGACAGTGTTGATGTTGTGTGACAACTTCTTTATTCGGACAGTGTTGATGTTGTGTGACAACTTCTTTATTCTGACAGTGTTGATGTTGTGTGACAACTTCTTTATTCTGACAGTGTTGATGTTGTGTGACAACTTCTTTATTCTGACAGTGTTGATGTTGTGTGACAACTTCTTTATTCTGACAGTGTTGATGTTGTGTGACAACTTTATTCTGACAGTGTTGATGTTGTGTGACAACTTCTTTATTCTGACAGTGTTGATGTTGTGTGACAACTTCTTAATTCTGACAGTGTTGATGTTGTGTGACAACTTCTTTATTCTGACAGTGTTGATGTTGTGTGACAACTTCTTTATTCTGACAGTGTTGATGTTGTGTGACAACTTCTTTATTCTGACAGTGTTGATGTTGTGTTACAACTTCTTTATTCTGTCAGTGTTGATGTTGTGTGACAACTTCTTTATTCTGACAGTGTTGATGTTGTGTGACAACTTTATTCTGACAGTGTTGATGTTGTGTGACAACTTCTTTATTCTGACAGTGTTGATGTTGTGTGACAACTTCTTTATTCTGACAGTGTTGATGTTGTGTGACAACTTCTTTATTCTGACAGTGTTGATGTTGTGTGACAGCTTCTTTATTCTGACAGTGTTGATGTTGTGTGACTTCTTTATTCTGACAGTGTTGATGTTGGGTGACAACTTCTTTATTCTGACAGTGTTGATGTTGTGTGACAACTTCTTTATTCTGACAGTGTTGATGTTGTGTGACAACTTCTTTATTCTGACAGTGTTGATGTTGTGTGACAACTTCTTTATTCTGACAGTGTTGATGTTGTGTGACAGCTTCTTTATTCTGACAGTGTTGATGTTGTGTGACTTCTTTATTCTGACAGTGTTGATGTTGTGTGACAACTTCTTTATTCTGACAGTGTTGATGTTGTGGGACAACTTCTTTATTCTGACAGTGTTGATGTTGTGTGACAACTTCTTTATTCTGACAGTGTTGATGTTGTGTGACAACTTCTTTATTCTGACACTGTTGATGTTGTGTGACAACTTTATTCTGACAGTGTTGATGTTGTGTGACAACTTCTTTATTCTGACAGTGTTGATGTTGTGTGACAACTTCTTTATTCTGACAGTGTTGATATTGTGTGACAACTTCTTTATTCTGACAGTGTTGATATTGTGTGACAACTTCTTTATTCTGACAGTGTTCATGTTGTGTGACAACTTCTTTATTCTGACAGTGTTGATTTTGTGTGACAACTTCTTTATTCTGACAGTGTTGATGTTGTGTGACAACTTCTTTATTCTGACAGTGTTGATGTTGTGTGACAACTTCTTTATTCTGACAGTGTTGATGTTGTGTGACAACTTCTTTATTCTGACAGTGTTGATATTGTGTGACAACTTCTTTATTCTGACAGTGTTGATGTTGTGTGACAACTTTATTCTGACAGTGTTGATGTTGTGTGACAACTTCTTTATTCTGACAGTGTTGATGTTGTGTGACTTCTTTATTCTGACAGTGTTGATGTTGTGTGACAACGTCTTTATTCTGACAGTGTTGATGTTGTGTGACAACTTCTTTATTCTGACAGTGTTGATGTTGTGTGACTTCTTTATTCTGACAGTGTTGATGTTGTGTGACAACTTCTTTATTCTGACAGTGTTGATGTTGTGTGACAACTTCTTTATTCTAACAGTGTTGATGTTGTGTGACAACTTCTTTATTCTGACAGTGTTGATGTTGTGTGACAACTTCTTTATTCTGACAGTGTTGATGTTGTGTGACAACTTCTTTATTCTGACAGTGTTGATGTTGTGTGACTTCTTTATTCTGACAGTGTTGATGTTGTGTGACAACTTCTTTATTCTGACAGTGTTGATGTTGTGTGACAACTTCTTTATTCTGACAGTGTTGATGTTGTGTGACAACTTCTTTATTCTGACAGTGTTGATGTTGTGTGACAACTTCTTTATTCTGACAGTGTTGATGTTGTGTGACAACTTCTTTATTCTGACAGTGTTGATGTTGTGTGACAACTTCTTTATTCTGACAGTGTTGATGTTGTGTGACAACTTCTTTATTCTGACAGTGTTGATGTTGTGTCACAACTTCTTTATTCTGACAGTGTTGATGTTGTGTGACAACTTCTTTATTCTGACAGTGTTGATGTTGTCTGACAACTTCTTTATTCTGACAGTGTTGATGTTGTGTGACAACTTCTTTATTCTGACAGTGTTGATGTTGTGTGACAACTTCTTTATTCGGACAGTGTTGATGTTGTGTGACAACTTCTTTATTCGGACATTGAGCACTGAGAGGCCACCTTCAAGCTCAATGGAGGAGAAAGATTTGCCCCAATAGAAGCAACCATGTTGTTAAAAAAGGATGTTAATTTTTTTTTACAAGTTTCACTTGTCATCTTTAGTCAAGTGGCTGGATTGAGATTAAGAAGAGAACTCATAGATTTAAAAAGAACACCTGGCTTGCTGAAATTATTTCCAATGAAGTCTGACACATTTTTTTGTTTTCTCAGCTATAACCACACTTTGATCATTCTTCATGAATTGATTAACGTGGACCCCGACTTAAACAAGTGAAAAACTTATTGGGGTGTTTGCATTTAGTACTCAATTGTAGGGAATATGTACTGTACTAGTACAAGTACCTATCAATCAATCAATCAATCAAAAGACAGCTTGCTTTTACTATTTGATAAGAGACTTCCAAATCACACCCTTTCCACTTAAACTGTGTCTATACAGTATGTGTGTATATATATATATATATATATATATATATATATATATATATATATATATATATATACAGTGGGGCAAAAAAGTATTTAGTCAGCCAGCGATTGTGCAAGTTCTCCCACTTAAAATGATGACAGAGGTCTGTCATTTTCATCATAGGTACACTTCAACTGTGAGAGACAGAATGTGGGAAAAAAAATCCAGGAATTCACATTGTAGGAATTTTAAAGAATTTATTTGTAAATGATGGTGGAAAATAAGTATTTGGTCAACCATTCAAAGCTCTCATTGATGGAAGGAGGTTTTGGCTCAAAATCTCACGATACATGGCCCCATTCATTCTTTCCTTAACACGGATTAATCGTCCTGTCCCCTTAGCAGAAAAACAGCCCCAAAGCATGATGTTTCCACCCCCATGCTTCACAGTAGGTGTGGTGTTCTTGGGATGCAACTCAGTATTCTTCTTCCTCCAAACAGGACCAGTTGAGTTTATACCAAAATGGATACATGGATGATACAGCAGAGGATTGGGAGAATGTCATGTGGTCAGATGAAACCAAAATAGAACTTTTAGGTATAAACTCGACTCGTCGTGTATATATATAATATAATGACACATATATATCTATATATACAGTCGTGGTCCAAGTGATCACCTATCCACCTACGCTGCACCCTCCACCACTCACGCCGAGGAGTGTGCGTGGTGTCGTTGAGCCAAGGCTCCTGTTTTGACTTTGGACGTTGAGCTCTGAGGGCTGTCCACAGTCTCACAACATGTGCAAATAAAAGAGCAGATCAAGTGCTGAGTGTGTGCAGAGTGTGATGTAGTCTGCGTGCACACGATGACGCGAAACAAAGGACACAAATAGGTAGACAGATAGATAGTACTTTATTGATTCCTTCAGGAAAATTAAAATTCCAGCAGCAGTGTACAGAGTTGAGATCAATTTAAAAAAGAGTAAAAAGTAAATAATGGGGGTTTAAAAGGAAACAAAATAGAGAAATATTACAAAAAGAATAAAAACAATGGGAATAACAATATAACAGTAAAATAAGAATATAACAAGACAAAGTAGGCAGTAGTGACCATGTTATGAAAACGTATTGCACTGTTAATGTTTTGCATCCCCTGTCATCCTAGTACCCCCCGCCCCCTGCCCCCCGCCCCAGAGAGGAGTTGTACAGTCTAATGGCATGTGGGACAAAGGAGTTCTTGAGTCTATTAGTCCTGCACTTGGGATGAAGCAGTCTAGCACTGAACAGGCTCCTCTGGCTACTGGTAACGCTATGCAGAGGGTGACTGGCATCATCCAGGATGCTCACTAGTTTGTCCACAGTCCTCTTCTCTGCCACCCTCACCAGTGAGTCCAGTTTCATTCCTATTGTAGAACCGGCCCGCCTGATCAGTTTCTCAAGTCTGGAGCTGTCCTTCTTAGATGTACTGCCCCACCCCAGCACACTACCATGTAGAACAGAACACTGGCAACCACAGACTGGTAGTACATCCACAGGAGTTTTCTACACATGTTGAAGGAGTGCAGTCTCCTGAGGAAATACAGCCTGCTCTGTCCTTTCTTGTACTGGTGGTCCGTGTTAACAGTCCAGTCCAGCTTATTGTCCACCCAAACCCCGAGGTACTTGAATGAGTCCACGGTCTGTACCTCAACTCCCTCGATCACAATAGGTTGTGAACGTGGACTCCACCTCACAAAGTCAATGACCAGCTCCCTGGTCTTTGATGGATTGAGCTGCAAGAGGTTCGTGTGGCACCACACAAAAAAGTCCCTCACCAGGTTCCGAAACTCCTCCTCTCTGCCGTCCCTGATGCACCCGACGATGGCTGTGTCATCCGCGTACTTCTGGATGTGACACAGCTCTGAGTTGTAGCAGAAGTCAGCGGTGTTCAGGGTGAAGAGAAGAGGGGCCAGCACCGTTCCCTGCGGTGCTCCGGTGCTGCTGATCACAGTGTCAGGCCTGATGTCCTTCAGTCTGACGTACTGTGGCCTGTCGGTGAGGTAGTTCGAAATCCAGGCAACCAGGCAGGGGTCCACTCGCATTTTGTAGAGCTTGTCCTGAAGGAGGCGGGGCTGGATGGAATTAAAGGCACTCGAAAAGTCCAGGAACAGGATCCTCACAGTGCCATTTCCCTTATCCAGGTGTGAGTGGGCTCCATGCAGCAGGTGAAGGATAGCATCCTCCACACCAACGCCTTCCTGGTACGCAAACTGCAGGCTGTCCTGGGCATGTTGCACCTGTGGTCTGAGGAGGCTGAGAAATAGCCGCTCCAATGTCTTCATTAGATGAGAGGTGAGCGCCACTGGTCTGTAGTCGTTCAGCTCACTGGGGCGGTTCTTTTTGGGAACTGGAACGATGCATGACGTCTTCCAGAGGGTGGGCACTCTTCCCAGCTGCAGGCTGACGTTGAAGATCCTTTGAAGTGGTTCACCCAGTTCTGCAGCACAGGTCTTCAGGAGTCGGGGGCACAGCTTGTCTGGGCCTGCTGCTTTCCTTGGCTGTAGCTTCCTCAGTTGACCTCTGACCTGGTCCGCAGAGATGACTAATGTCTGCGTAGAGGTGGTGGAGGGGGGTGCGGTGAGGGGGTGGCTGTGATGGGGAGTGGGGGACGGAGAGAACACGGGCTGGTTAAACCGGTTAAAGAAATTATTCATCTCATTGGCCCTCTCTATTGTCCCCACAACAGCTCTGGTCTTTGTCTTGTGGCCTGTGATGGTTTTCACACCTTCCCAGACCACCCTCATGTTGTTCTGCTGCAGCTTCTGCTCCAGCTTCTTCCTGTAGCTGTCCTTAGCCTCCCTCACGCGTCGTTTCACCTCCCGCTGTGCTGCTCTCATTGCCTCCCTGTCTCCACTCCTGAAGGCAGCTTTCTTCTTGTTGAGGACAGCTTTAACTTCTTGTGTTACCCAGGGTTTGTTATTAGGGTAGCACCGAACAGTCTTAGCAGGGCAGATCACGTCCACGCAGGATGTCAGACATAATAAGACAGCCATGACACACGGCAGGAAGTTCTACTTCAGGGTCCAAACTTCAACTGACCATGACAGGACTGTGATGGGAAAACACAGCATCAGCAGCAAGCACATTGTCAACACTAAAACCATAAGAGTGTCAGGACTGTGACATGGATTTATTTTGCTTCTTCTACGCAAATGATGATTCGAACGGGCGAGACATGAATGTAAGTACATAGTTTTTATTTATACATTATAATACAAAAAGGCAAAACAAAAAGCACGCTCGATGGCGGATAATAATCTATGCTAAAACTTAGAACAAAAACAGCACAATGGCAAAACAAACAGAAGATACTATAAAAGGCACATGGCAAACCAAAAACTAGCACTGAGGTATATAAACAAAGAAGTCTTGCGTGGCGTGGTCAAACAAACAGCGTGGCAAAGCATGAGGGTCCGGCAAGGAAAGGTAGAGGGCGTGGTCATGACTAGTCAATCAATCAATCAATCAATCAATGTTTACTTATATAGCCCTAAATCACTAGTGTCTCAAAGGGCTGCACAAACGACCACGACATCCTCGGTAGGCCCACATAAGGGCAAGGAAAACTCACACCCAGTGGGACATCGGTGACAATAATGACTATGAGAACCTTAGAGAGGAGGAAAGCAATGGATGTCGAGCGGGTCTAACGTGATACTGTGAAAGTTCAATCCATAATGGATCCAACACAGTTGCGAGAGTCCCGTTCACAGCGGAGCCAGCAGGAAACCATCCCAAGCGGAGGCGGATCAGCAGCGCAGAGATGTCCCCAGCCGATACACAGGCAAGCAGTATATGGCCACCGGATCGGATCGGACCGGACCCCCTCCACAAGGGAGAGTGGGACATAGAAGAAAAAGAAAAGAAACGGCAGATCAACTGGTCTAAAAAGGGAGTCTATTTAAAGGCTAGAGTATACAAATGAGTTTTAAGGTGAGACTTAAATGCTTCTACTGAGGTGGCATCGCGAACTGTTACTGGGAGGGCATTCCAGAGTACTGGAGCCCGAACGGAAAACGCTCTATAGCCCACAGACTTTTTTGGGGCTTTGGGAATCACTAATAAGCCGAAGTCCTTTGAACGCAGATTTCTTGCCGGGACATATGGTACAATACAATCGGCAAGATAGGATGGAGCTAGACCGTGTAGTATTTTATACGTAAGTAGTAAAACCTTAAAGTCACATCTTAAGTGCACAGGAAGCCAGTGCAGGTGAGCCAGTATAGGTATATATGTATGTATATATGTATATAAAGGTATATACAGTACAGGCGTAATGTGATCAAACTTTCTTGTTCTTGTCAAAAGTCTAGCAGCCGCATTTTGTACCAACTGTAATCTTTTAATGCTAGACATGGGGAGACCCGAAAATAATACGTTACAGTAGTCGAGGCGAGACGTAACAAACGCATGGATAATGATCTCAGCGTCTTTAGTGGACAGAATGGAGCGAATTTTAGCGATGTTACGGAGATGAAAGAAGGCCGTTTTAGTAACGCTTTTAATGTGTGCCTCAAAGGAGAGAGTTGGGTGTCATCAGCATAACAGTGAAAGCTAACACCGTATTTGCGTATGATGTCACCTAGCGGCAGCATGTAGATGCTGAAGAGTGCAGGGCCAAGGACCGAACCCTGGGGAACTCCACACGTTACCTTAACGTAGTACGAGGTCACATTGTTATGGGAGACACACTGCATCCTATCAGTCAATCAATCAATCAATGTTTATTTATATAGCCCCAAATCACAAATGTCTCAAAGGACTGCACAAATCATTACGACTACAACATCCTCGGAAGAACCCACAAAAGGGCAAGGAAAACTCACACCCAGTGGGCAGGGAGAATTCACATCCAGTGGGACGCCAGTGACAATGCTGACTATGAGAAACCTTGGAGAGGACCTCAGATGTGGGCAACCCCCCCCTCTAGGGGACCGAAAGCAATGGATGTCGAGCGGGTCTAACATGATACTGTGAAAGTTCAATCCATAGTGGCTCCAACACAGCCGCGAGAGTTCAGTTCAAGCGGATCCAAGACAGCAGCGAGAGTCCCGTCCACAGGAAACCATCTCAAGCGGAGGCGGATCAGCAGCGTAGAGATGTCCCCAACCGATACACAGGCGAGCGGTCCATCCTGGGTCCCGACGAGCAGTCCATCCTGGGTCTCAACTCTGGACAGCCAGTACTTCATCCATGGTCATCGGACCGGACCCCCTCCACAAGGGAGGGGGGGGACATAGGAGAAAAAAGAAAAGAAGCGGCAGATCAACTGGTCTAAAAAGGAGGTCTATTTAAAGGCTAGAGTATACAGAGGAGTTTTAAGGTGAGACTTAAATGCTTCTACTGAGGTAGCATCTCGAACTGTTACCGGGAGGGCATTCCAGAGTACTGGAGCCCCAACGGAAAACGCTCTATAGCCCGCGGTCAACACAGTCCAGTAGGTAAAGAAGCCAGGCCGAGGACAGGAAAACAAATGACTTAAATACTGCTGTGGTAATTAGAACCAGGTGTGAGAAGCTGAGGATCGGGGCGTGACTAAGGGGACCCAGGTGGAAACTAATGGGTTGGCATGGAAACAAACTAAACCAGGAATTGCAAAACGTGAAGCAAGAGTCCAAAAACAAAACAAAACATGACCAAACGTAAACCTGATTTACAGGCATGACAAAGAGTGGTCAAAAATGTAAGCAGAAGCTTGTGGATGGCTACCAAAAGCGCCTTATTGCAGGTAAACTTGCCAAGGGACATGGAAGCAAGTATGAACATTGCTGTATGTATACTTTTGATTGCTGACATTTTCAGTAGAGCCATAATAAATCCATAAAAGAAGCAAACTTCATGAATGTTTTTTGTGAGCAAGTTCTTTACGATGTGTGTGTGTATATATATATATATATATATATATATATATTAGGGGTGGGCAAATTAGTGCGTTAATTATGAGTTAACTCATCAATCTATTAACACCGACAATTATTTTATCGCACATTTGCGTATGTTGTTTACATGCTTTTATTTTGTTAACGCCTTTTCTTGTGTATATATATCAATCAATCAATGTTTACTTATACAGCCCTAAATCACTAGTGTCTCAAAGGGCTGCACAAACCACTAGGACATCCTCGGTAGGCCCACATAAGGGCAAGGAAAACTCACACCCAGTGGGACGTCGGTGACAATGATGACTATGAGAACCTTGGAGAGGAGGAAAGCAATGGATTTCGAGCGGGTCTAACATGATACTGTGAAAGTTCAATCCATAAAGGATCCAACACAGTCGCGAGAGTCCAGTCCAAAGCGGATCCAACAAAGCAGCGGGAGTCCCGTTCACAGCGGAGCCAGCAGGAAACCATCCCAAGCGGAGGCGGATCAGCAGCGCAGAGATGTCCCCAGCCGATACACAGGCGAGCAGTACATGGCCACCGGATCGGACCGGACCCCCTCCACAAGGGAGAGTGGGACATAGAAGAAAAAGAAAAGAAACGGCAGATCAACTGGTCTAAAAAGGGAGTCTATTTAAAGGCTAGAGTATACAAATGAGTTTTAAGGTGAGACTTAAATGCTTCTACTGAGGTGGCATCTCGAACTGTTACCGGGAGGGCATTCCAGAGTACTGGAGCCCGAACGGAAAACGCTCTATAGCCCGCAGACTTTTTTTGGGCTTTGGGAATCACTAATAAGCCGGAGTCCTTTGAACGCAGATTTCTTGCCAGGACATATGGTACAATACAATCGGCAAGATAGGATGGAGCTAGACCGTGTAGTATTTTATACGTAAGTAGTAAAACCTTAAAGTCTCATCTTAAGTGTACAGGAAGCTAGTGCAGGTGAGCCAGTACAGGTGTATATATATATATTAGGGGTGGGCAAATTAGTGCATTAATTATGAGTTAACTCATCAATCTATTAAC
The DNA here is from genome assembly GCF_033978795.1 of Nerophis ophidion. Lineage (NCBI taxonomy): Eukaryota > Metazoa > Chordata > Actinopteri > Syngnathiformes > Syngnathidae > Nerophis > Nerophis ophidion. The sequence goes on along the minus strand of NC_084635.1, from coordinate 38,251,409 downwards.
GCCGACAATTATTTTATCGCACATTTGCGTATGTTGTTTACATGCTTTTATTTTCGTTAACGCCTTTTCTTAACAAGATGGAACATTTGGCAAAAAATAGCGGACAATTCTGCAAATGTCATGGCCGGCTTACAGCGTGGTCACTCCGGGATCACTTACGACCGCCAGACAATTCTGAATGTGGATAGATCGGGCCGTTTTGGACTGAATGAGGCGTGCTTGCTAGAGCGGCTAGCTAGCATGGGAATACTTTGCCGGCTACATCCAGCGGCCTGTGAAGCAGTGGAGTATATGTGTTGTCTGTCTATTTATGAATAATGCAGACCAGGAGTGTTGGCTGAGTTCTTAACGTTTACTTTCAGAGCGTGCATATCACAACATACAAGATGCCGTCATGGCGACACAACCTATACCGGGCTACCGCGCATGCTCCTCACTCCTGTTGCATGCTGGGTAGGGTAGTTCTTTTTTTCCCTGGCTCATAACATCACAATATAGTACCATGTATATGCGTTCAGTTTATCAAAGCACTAAGCAAACAATCGGAAAATTCCCATCATATCAATTCCAATTTTAAGTGCACTACGCAGAATAAACACAACATTATTAATATTGCTACTACAGATAATTTGATCAAATATTCCCTAAAACAGCCCACTACCTATAATATAGGTTTTTTAAACATAAGATCCCTGATAAAAAAAAAATGTTTCTGCTGTTACCTCAGAAATTGCCTGTTCAGATGCTATGATTGTGGCTCAGAGATTTGTATGTAGATTATATTTATTTTCCATAACAAACAGGATAACTTAAATACCCTGGCAGTGGCAATAAGCTTAAATGTTTGTATTTACATTTTTGGAGTTGATTTTCATCAAATATGCTATTTAACTGCTACTGTTTAACAAGGACTGATTTAAATTGTGTTTGCACAACAAATGTTTTGGCGCTTTTGTTCATGTGGGAGAATATTCCAATAAAGGTGCACTACACACTACTTTTGAATTCATTATTGGGCTTTGCGTATACAATGCAGTTAATCGCGATTAATCGGAGAAATAGTGCAATTAACTTCGATTAAAAATTTTAATCGTTGCCCAGCCCTAATATATATATATATATATATATTTATATATACCTGGTGTACAACAGCTTATGTCCTAATGATGAGCTGGTGATCAACAGACCTCCAAGAGGCAGCAGAGGAAGTTCTTCCAAGTCTGGAGCAGCAGGGGGTCCGTGTGTTCATGGTGGGTGAGGGTCCTGAGTCCAACAACATCCAGTGTCTCTCACACAAGATTCAACAGGCCTCAGGTACACCTGTATCACCTGAGCTGAGAGCCAACGTTCACATCAGTAGTCCTGCACTCTACATCTTTACCTCAGGAACCACAGGTAACAACTGCTCACCTGCGCACACCTCTTTGTTTGGTCATGTCACCTGAAGGTCTTTTTTCACCTGCACACACCTGGATAACATGATTGTGTTGGTCATGTCACCTGAAAAACTTTTCTCACCTGCACACACCTGGATGACATGATTGTGTTGAGCATGTCACCTGAAAAACTTTTCTCACCTGCACACACCTGGATAACATGATTGTGTTGGTCATGTCACCTGAAAAACTTTTCTCACATGCACACACCTGGAAAACATGATTGTGTTGGTCATGTCACCTGAAAAACTTTTCTCACCTGCACACACCTGGATAACATGATTGTGTTGGTCATGTCACCTGAAGGTCTTTTCTCACCTGCACACACCTGGATAACATGATTGTGTTGGTCATGTCACCTGAAGGTCTTTTCTCACCTGCACACACCTGGATAACATGATTGTGTTGGTCATGTCACCTGAAGGTCTTTTCTCACCTGCACACACCTGGATAACATGATTGTGTTGGTCATGTCACCTGAAGGTCTTTTTTCACCTGCACACACCTGGATAACATGATTGTGTTGGTCATGTCACCTGAAAAACTTTTCTCACCTGCACACACCTGGATGACATGATTGTGTTGAGCATGTCACCTGAAAAACTTTTCTCACCTGCACACACCTGGATGACATGATTGTGTTGGTCATGTCACCTGAAGGTCTTTTCTCACCTGCACACACCTGGATAACATGATTGTGTTGGTCATGTCACCTGAAGGTCTTTTCTCACCTGCACACACCTGGATGACATGATTGTGTTGGTCATGTCACCTGAAGGTCTTTTCTCACCTGCACACACCTGGATGACATGATTGTGTTGGTCATGTCACCTGAAGGACTTTTCTCACCTGCACACACCTGGATAACATGATTGTGTTGGTCATGTCACCTGAAAAACTTTTCTCACCTGCACACACCTGGATAACATGATTGTGTTGGTCATGTCACCTGAAGGTCTTTTCTCACCTGCACACACCTGGATAACATGATTGTGTTGGTCATGTCACCTGAAAAACTTTTCTCACCTGCACACACCTGATTGTGTTGGTCATGTCACCTGCAGGTCTTCCCAAGGCAGCTGTCATAAACCACAAGAGACTTTGGTTTGCCAGCCTTCTTCAGTCCATTGCTGGTGTCCGCTCTGATGATGTCATCTACATCTACCTGCCGCTCTACCACACGTCTGGCTTCCTCATGGGACTGTGTGGAGCCATAGACCAGGGTAATTACCACTCATCAACCAGTCATAGGACCAGGGTAATTACCACTCATCAACCAGTCATAAGACCAGGGTAATTACCACTCATCAACCAGTCATAGGACCAGGGTAATTACCACTCATCAACCAGTCATAAGACCAGGGTAATTACCACTCATCAACCAGTCATAAGACCAGGGTAATTACCACTCATCAACCAGTCATAGGACCAGGGTAATTATTACTCATCAACCAGTCATAGGACCAGGGTAATTACCACTCATCAACCAGTCATAAGACCAGGGTAATTACCACTCATCAACCAGTCATAGGACCAGGGTAATTACCACTCATCAACCAGTCATAAGACCAGGGTAATTACCACTCATCAACCAGTCATAGGACCAGGGTAATTACCACTCATCAACCAGTCATAAGACCAGGGTAATTACCACTCATCAACCAGTCATAGGACCAGGGTAATTACCACTCATCAACCAGTCATAAGACCAGGGTAATTACCACTCATCAACCAGTCATAAGACCAGGGTAATTACCACTCATCAACCAGTCATAGGACCAGGGTAATTATTACTCATCAACCAGTCATAGGACCAGGGTAATTACCACTCATCAACCAGTCATAAGACCAGGGTAATTACCACTCATCAACCAGTCATAGGACCAGGGTAATTACCACTCATCAACCAGTCATAAGACCAGGGTAATTACCACTCATCAACCAGTCATAGGACCAGGGTAATTACCACTCATCAACCAGTCATAAGACCAGGGTAATTACCACTCATCAACCAGTCATAAGACCAGGGTAATTACCACTCACCACAAGTCATAAGACCAGGGTAATTACCACTCATCAACCAGTCATAAGACCAGGGTAATTACCACTCATCAACCAGTCATAAGACCAGGGTAATTACCACTCATCAACCAGTCATAAGACCAGGGTAATTACCACTCATCAACCAGTCATAAGACCAGGGTAATTACCACTCATCAACCAGTCATAAAACCAGGGTAATTATTACTCATCAACCAGTCATAAGACCAGGGTAATTACCACTCATCAACCAGTCATAAGACCAGGGTAATTACCACTCATCAACCAGTCATAAGACCAGGGTAATTACCACTCATCAACCAGTCATAAGACCAGGGTAATTACCACTCATCAACCAGTCATAAGACCAGGGTAATTACCACTCATCAACCAGTCATAAGACCAGGGTAATTACCACTCATCAACCAGTCATAAGACCAGGGTAATTATTACTCATCAACCAGTCATAGGACCAGGGTAATTACCACTCATCAACCAGTCATAAGACCAGGGTAATTACCACTCATCAACCAGTCATAAGACCAGGGTAATTACCACTCATCAACCAGTCATAGGACCAGGGTAATTACCACTCATCAACCAGTCATAGGACCAGGGTAATTATTACTCATCAACCAGTCATAGGACCAGGGTAATTACCACTCATCAACCAGTCATAGGACCAGGGTAATTATTACTCATCAACCAGTCATAGGACCAGGGTAATTACCACTCATCAACCAGTCATAGGACCAGGGTAATTATTACTCATCAACCAGTCATAGGACCAGGGTAATTATTACTCATCAACCAGTATAAGTGCCACCTCATCACAAGATGTACTTTCTTTAATGGTCACAGTGTTGTCTTCAAGTCTTTAATGGTCCTTGTGTGGTCGTCAAGTCTTTAATGGTCCCTGTGTGGTCTTCAAGTCTTTAATGGTCACTGTGTGGTCTTCAAGTCTTTAATGGTCCCTGTGTGGTCTTCAAGTCTTTAATGGTCCCTGTGTGGTCTTCAAGTCTTTAATGGTGCCTGTGTGGTCTTCAAGTCTTTAATGGTCACTGTGTGGTCTTCAAGTCTTTAATGGTCACTGTGTGGTCTTCAAGTCTTTAATGGTCACTGTGTGGTCTTCAAGTCTTTAATGGTCACTGTGTGGTCTTCAAGTCTTTAATGGTCCCTGTGTGTTCTTCAAGTCTTTAATGGTCCCTGTGTGGTCGTCAAGTCTTTACTGGTCCCTGTGTGGTCTTCAAGTCTTTAATGGTCACTGTGTGGTCTTCAAGTCTTTAATGGTCCCTGTGTGGTCTTCAAGTCTTTAATGATCCCTGTGTGGTCTTCAAGTCTTTAATGGTCCCTGTGTGTTCTTCAAGTCTTTAATGGTCCCTGTGTGGTCTTCAAGTCTTTAATGGTCACTGTGTGGTCTTCAAGTCTTTAATGGTCCCTGTGCGTTCTTCAAGTCTTTAATGGTCCCTGTGTGGTCGTCAAGTCTTTAATGGTCCCTGTGTGGTCTTCAAGTCTTTAATGGTCCCTGTGTGGTCTTCAAGTCTTTAATGGTCCCTGTGTGGTCTTCAAGTCTTTAATGGTCCCTGTGTGGTCTTCAAGTCTTTAATGGTCACTGTGTTGTCTTTAATGGTCCCTGTGTGGTCTTCAAGTCTTTAATGGTCCCTGTGTGTTCTTCAAGTCTTTAATGGTCCCTGTGTGGTCGTCAAGTCTTTAATGGTCACTGTGTGGTCTTCAAGTCTTTAATGGTCCCTGTGTGGTCTTCAAGTCTTTAATGGTCCCTGTGTGTTCTTCAAATGTTTAATGGTCCCTGTGTGGTCGTCAAGTCTTTAATGGTCCCTGTGTGGTCTTCAAGTCTTTAATGGTCACTGTGTGGTCTTCAAGTCTTTTATGGTCCCTGTGTGGTCTTCAAGTCTTTAATGGTCACTGTGTGGTCTTCACGTCTTTAATAGTCCCTGTGTGGTCTTCAAGTCTTTAGTGGTCACTGTGTGGTCTTCAAGTCTTTAATGGTCACTGTGTGGTCTTCAAGTCTTTAATGGTCACTGTGTGTTCTTCAAGTCTTTAATGGTCCCTGTGTGGTCGTCAAGCCTTTAATGGTCCCTGTGTGGTCTTCAAGTCTTTAATGGTCACTGTGTGGTCTTCAAGTCTTTAATGGTCACTGTGTGGTCTTCAAGTCTTTAATGGTCCCTGTGTGGTCTTCAAGTCTTTAATGGTCCCTGTGTGTTCTTCAAGTCTTTAATGGTCCCTGTGTGGTCGTCAAGTCTTTAATGGTCACTGTGTGGTCTTCAAGTCTTTAATGGTCCCTGTGTGGTCTTCAAGTCTTTAATGGTCACTGTGTGTTCTTCAAGTCTTTAATGGTCCCTGTGTGGTCGTCAAGTCTTTAATGGTCACTGTGTGGTCTTCAAGTCTTTAATGGTCACTGTGTGGTCTTCAAGTCTTTAATGGTCCTTGTGTGTTCTTCAAGTCTTTAATGGTCACTGTGTGGTCTTCAAGTCTTTAATGGTCACTGTGTGGTTTTCAAGTCTTTAATGGTCCCTGTGTGGTCTTCAAGTCTTTAATGGTCACTGTGTGGTCTTCAAGTCTTTAATGGTCACTGTGTGGTCTTCAAGTCTTTAATGGTCCCTGTGTGTTCTTCAAGTCTTTAATGGTCACTGTGTGGTCTTCAAGTCTTTAATGGTCACTGTGTGGTTTTCAAGTCTTTAATGGTCCCTGTGTGGTCTTCAAGTCTTTAATGGTCACTGTGTGGTCTTCAAGTCTTTAATGGTCACTGGGTGTTCTTCAAGTCTTTAATGGTCCCTGTGTGGTTGTCAAGTCTTTAATGGTCATTGTGTGGTCTTCAAGTCTTTAATGGTCACTGTGTGGTCTTCAAGTCTTTAATGGTCCCTGTGTGTTCTTCAAGTCTTTAATGGTCACTGTGTGGTCTTCAAGTCTTTAATGGTCGCTGTGTGATTTTCAAGTCTTTAATGGTCCCTGTGTGGTCTTCAAGTCTTTAATGGTCACTGTGTGGTCTTCAAGTCTTTAATGGTCACTGTGTGGTCTTCAAGTCTTTAATGGTCCCTGTGTGGTCGTTTAGTCTTTAATGGTCCCTGTGTGGTCGTCAAGTCTTTAATGGTCACTGTGTGGTCGTCAAGTCTTTAATGGTCCCTGTGTGGGCTTCAAGTCTTTAATGGTCACTGTGTGGTCTTCAAGTCTTTAATGGTCCCTGTGTGGTCTTCAAGTCTTTAATGGTCCCTGTGTGGTCTTCAAGTCTTTAATGGTCCCTGTGTGGTCTTGAAGTCTTTAATGGTCACTGTGTGGTCTTCAAGTCTTTAATGGTCCCTGTGTGGTCGTCAAGTCTTTAATGGTCCCTGTGTGGTCTTCAAGTCTTTAATGGTCCCTGTGTGGTCGTCAAGTCTTTAATGGTCCCTGTGTGGTCTTCAAGTCTTTAATGGTCCCTGTGTGGTCTTCAAGTCTGAAGGTTGTGTGTGTCTGGAGTGCAGGCATCACCGTGGTCCTAAGACAGAAGTTTTCTGCCAGCCACTTCTGGAGCGACTGCAGGAAGTACGAGGTCACCGTTATCCAGTACATCGGCGAGATCATGCGCTACCTGTGCAATACGCCCAAGGTAAAACCTAAATGAGGTTTCTGGTCTCCCCACCTGACTGGGGCTCCTGTGGCCCTCAGAGAGACAACGAGCGAGACCATAAAGTGCGACTGGCTTTGGGAAACGGACTGCGAGCGGACACCTGGGAGGACTTTCTTCAGCGCTTTGGCAACATCAGCGTGTTTGAATGTTACGGAGCCACCGAAGGAAACATCGGTTTTGTCAACTACGCTGGAAAGATCGGAGCCGTTGGCCGAGTTCACTTCCTGCACAAGGTAAGAATGTTATTTCTTACCAACCTCAGTCAACATGGGATTTCATTTGTCTGTCAAGCTTCACATTCATCTGGTCTTGGTAGTCCCAGGACCTTCAGTCCATCACAAGTGGACCTTTATCTTATCATCCTAGTAAACTTCATCAGTTCTTAGACTAGTCTTGAACTTAGATTGGTCACATCTACTCTTAGACTTAGATTGGTCACATCTAGTCTTAGATCAGTCACATTTAGTCTTAGATGGTCACATCTAGTCTTAGACTTAGATCAGTCACATTTAGTCTTGGAATTAGATGGTCACATCTAGTCTTTGGCTTAGATCGGTCACATCCAGTCTTAGACTTAGATCAGTCACATCTAGTCTTAGACTTATATCAGTCACATCTAGTCTTAGACTTAGATTGGTCACATCTAGTCTTAGACTTAGATCAGTCACATCTAGTCTTAGACTTGGATTGGTCACATCTAGTCTTAGACTTAGATCGGTCACATCTAGTCTTAGACTTATATCAGTCACATCTAGTCTTAGACTTAGATCGGTCACATCTAGGCTTAGATTTAGATCGGTCACATCCAGTCTTCGACTTAGATTGGTCACATCTAGTCTTAGACTTAGATTGGTCACATCTAGTCTTAGACTTAGATTGGTCACATCCAGTCTTGGTAAGTCTTAGTCAGATGTATGTATGTATGTTAGATTAGATTAGATTAGATTAGATAGTACTTTATTTATTCCGTCAGGAGAGTTCCTTCAGGAAAATCACAATTTTCAGCACAATCCCATTCAAGATCAGACAAACATTACAGGGAGACAGAACAGGATCGCTGACGGGTCTGCTGGCTTCCAGAGCCCCTTACAAAAAAGATGACATACAGGTAAACGGGGGGGGGGGGGGAAGAATAAAAGATTAAAATCAAATAAAATAAAAATCGGTCTTAGCCTGGGCCCTGGAGTGGGGTGCAGACTGAGGCCAAGGGGGAAAAAAAACCCCAAAAAACAACGACTCATAGCCCTAGAACACATCCCTCTTACATGTGTGTAAGAGGGAAACATCAAAGAAGACAGAGGACATTAAAGACATTAAAGCAGCAGATACAAGCAGACACTTCTACATACAGCTATGAATAAAAAGTAAAAGAAACATATCCACTGTGGTGGCCTCTGCGGTCTTCCACGCCATTGTCCGCTGGGGAGGAGGGAGCATGGCCAGAGACAGGAGCAGACCCAACAAAGCAACCAAGACAGCCGACTCCACTCTCGGCCTGTGTCCAGTCCGCATGGATGAGCGAGGATACGTCCAAGGTGACTGAGGTGTCCGACACCTGCTCACCCAGTCAAGACACCGCGAAACCTCTCCGTCCCAGCGCTCAGTACCAGCTCCGCAGTCCTGTCTCCTCATCCGCATCTCCTCCAGTCCATCCAAACCGACTCCGGTGTGGCAGATACCCAGCAGCTGGTCTCCATGGCCAAAAGGCTCCCGGGAGGCAGATCCAGAAGTCCACAAAAAAAAGCACCACAGTGGTCACAAAAGTGGCACCCCTTGTCACACAGTCCCAAAGGGTCCCGGACCAAAATGCACAAAAAAATATAATAAGACATGAAAACAAGAGGGAAACACAAAAGGATGACACAAGAGCACAGAGCTCCTGCCTACAGCAGCCACTACAGCAGCGCCATCTTGGGAAAAAAAAAAAATGTATGTATGTATGTTTGTTTGTTTGTTTGTTTATTTCCACTCTACTAAATCTAACTTTGAGCAAGTTGCAAAACTAGCTTTTCATTCAATTCAGGCTGCCTTCAGAGGAAGTTGTGATAGTCACAAGTTCTCCGTGGTTTCTCCTTCAGATGGCGTACAATTATGCGCTCCTCAGGTTTGATACGGAGAAAGAGGAGGTGGTTCGAGACTCCAAAGGATTTTGCATGGAGGTTCCAAGAGGTGAGCCCTGTAATATTCCAACAAGTCACACAAATGCTCTGTCTTTACAATCACTTCCTGTCCTGGTGCTCTTGTTTTGTCAGAGTTTCCTCTTTGGTCTCTACCTTTACTTTCTGTTCTATGTCCTGTCAGCACACCTGTTCCTGCCTTGATTAGTTCCACCTGGGTGTCTCCTTCAGTGTTGGATCGATCGTCCTCAGGCGACCGATGCTTGGTGTGCTGTTTTGGTTCCACGCCTCCATGTAGCTAATAAGTTGTCTTTTACTTGCATTCTCTGCACTGCATCCTTGGGTCGTACCAAAACCGGGAACAGGTGTGCTGAGAGGACATGGAACAGAAAGTAAAAGTAGAGAGCAAACAGGAAACAGCGAGAAAATAAGATCACCAGGACAGGAAGTGATTGTAAAGACCCAACTGTCTGATGGTCCTGTTGCTGGGCTTGCATTTAGGAGAGAGCGGTCTGCTGGTGTGCAGGATCGCAGAGAGCGCCCCCTTCAGTGGTTATGCTAAAAACCAACATCAGACTGACAAGAAGAAGCTGAAAGATGTGTTTGTCAAAGGAGACATTTACTTCAACACTGGAGACCTCTTGAAGATCGACCATGAAGGCTTCATCTTCTTTCAGGACCGTGTTGGAGACACCTTCAGGTCCCTCAGTCACACATAACATGACCCATCTGAGTCTAAGACTAGATATGACTCATCTAAGTCTTAGATGTGACTCATCTACGTCTAAGACTAGATGTGACCAATCTAAGTCTAAGACTAGATGTGAACCATCTAAGTCTACGACTAGATATGACTCATCTAAGTCTTAGATGTGACTCATCTAAGTCTAAGACTAGATGTGACCAGTCTAAGTCTAAGACTAGATGTGACCCATCTAAGACTAGATGTGACCCATCTAAGTCTACGACTAGATATGACTCATCTAAGTCTTAGATGTGACTCATCTAAGTCTAAGACTAGATGTGACCAGTCTAAGTCTAAGACTAGATGTGACCCATCTAAGACTACATGTGACCCATCTAAGTCTACGACTAGATATGACTCATCTAAGTCTAAGACTAGATGTGACCCATCTAGGTCTACGACTAGATATGACTCATCTAAGTCTTAGATGTGACTCACCTAAGTCCAAGACTAGATGTGACCCATCTAAGTCTACGACTAGATATGACTCATCTAAGTCTTAGATGTGACTCATCTAAGTCTAAGACTAGATGTGACCAGTCTAAGTCTAAGACTAGATGTGACCCATCTAAGACTAGATGTGACCCATCTAAGTCTACGACTAGATATGACTCATCTAAGTCTTAGATGTGACTCATCTAAGTCTAAGACTAGATGTGACCAGTCTAAGTCTAAGACTAGATGTGACCCATCTAAGACTACATGTGACCCATCTAAGTCTACGACTAGATATGACTCATCTAAGTCTAAGACTAGATGTGACCCATCTAGGTCTACGACTAGATATGACTCATCTAAGTCTTAGATGTGACTCACCTAAGTCCAAGACTAGATGTGACCCATCTAAGTCTACGACTAGATATGACTCATCTAAGTCTTAGATGTGACTCATCTAAGTCTAAGACTAGATGTGACCAGTCTAAGTCTAAGACTGGATGTGACCCATCTAAGACTACATGTGACCCATCTAAGTCTACGACTAGATATGACTCATCTAAGTCTAAGACTAGATATGACTCATCTACGTCCAAGACTAGATGTGACTCATCTAAGTCTTAGATGTGACTCATCTACGCCTAAGACTAGATGTGACCAGTCTAAGTCTAAGACTAGATGTGACCCATCTAAGTCTACGACTAGATATGACTCATCTAAGTCTAAGACTAGATATGACTCATCTACGTCTAAGACTAGATGTGACTCATCTAAGTCTTAGATGTGACTCATCTAAGTCCAAGACTTGATGTGACCAATCTAAGTCTAAGACTGGATGTGACCAATCTAACTCCAAGACTAGATGTGACCAATCTAAGACTAAGACTAGATGTGACCAATCTAACTCTAAAACTAGATGTGACTGATCTAAGTCTGAGACTAGATGTGACCAATCTATGCCTAAGACTAGATGTGTCAGATCTAAGTCCAAGACTACATGTGACTGATCTAAGTTTAAGACTTGACGTGACCAATCTAAGTCTAAGACTAGATGTGACCGATCTAAGTCTAAGACTAGATGTGACCAATCTATCTTAAGACTAGATGTGACTGATCTAAGTCTAAGACTAGATGTGACCAATCTAAGTCTACGACTAGATATGACTCATCTAAGTCTTAGATGTGACCCATCTAAGTCTAAGACTAGATGTGACCCATCTAAGTCTACGACTAAATATGACTCATCTAAGTCTTAGATGTGACTCATCTACGTCTAAGACTAGATGTGACCAGTCTAAGTCTAAGACTAGATGTGACCCATCTAAGTCTACGACTAGATATGACTTAACTAAGTCTAAGACTAGATATGACTCATCTAAGTCTAAGACTAGATGTGACTCATCTAAGTCTTAGATGTGTATCATCTACGTCTAAGACTAGATGTGACCAGTCTAAGTATAAGACTAGATGTAACCAATCTAAGTGTAAAACTAGATGTGACTCATTTAAGTCTAAGACTAGATGTGACCAATCTAAGTCTAAGACTTGATGTGACCAATCCAAGTGTAAGACTAGATGTGACCAATCTATGTCTAAGACTAGATGTGACTGATCTAAGTCTGAGACTAGATGTGACCCATCTAAGGCTACGACTAGATATGACTCATCTAAGTCTAATACTAGATATGACTCACCTACGTCTAAGACTAGATGTGACTCATCTCAGTCTTAGATGTGACTCATATACGTCCAAGACTAGATGTGACCAGTCTAAGTATAAGACTAGATGTAACCAATTTAAGTGTAAGACTAAATGTGACTCATCTAACTCTAAGACTAGATGTGACTGATCTAAGTCTGAGACTAGATGTGACCAATCTATGCCCAAGACTAGATGTGTCAGATCTAAATCTAAGACTACATGTGACTCATCTAAGTTTAAGACTTGATGTGACCGATCTAACTAGATGTGACTGATCCAAGTCTGAGACTAGATGTGACCAATCTATGTCTAAGACTAGATGTGTCTGATCTAAATCTAAGACTACATGTGACTGATCTAAGTCTGAGACTAGATGTGACCCATCTAAGGCTACGACTAGATATGACTCATCTAAGTCTAATACTAGATATGACTCATCTACGTCTAAGACTAGATGTGACTCATCTCAGTCTTAGATGTGACTCATATACGTCCAAGACTAGATGTGACCAGTCTTAGTATAAGACTAGATGTAACCAATCTAAGTGTAAGACTAAATGTGACTCATCTAACTCTAAGACTAGATGTGACTGATCTAAGTCTGAGACTAGATGTGACCAATCTATGTCCAAGACTAGATGTCCATCCATCCATCCATTTTTCTACCGCTTATTCCCTTTCGGGGTTGCGGGGGGCGCTGGCGCCTATCTCAGCTACAATCGGGCGGAAGGCAGGGTACACCCTGGACTAGATGTGTCAGATCTAAATCTAAGACTAGATGTGACTGATCTAAGTTTAAGACTTGATGTGACCAATCTAAGTGTAAGACTAGATGTGACCAACCTATGTCTAAGACTAGATGTGAGCAATCTCGGTCTAAGACTAGATGTGACCAATCTAGGTCTAAGACTAGGTGTGACTGATCTAAGTCTAAGACTAGATGTGACCACTTCAAATCTAAGACTAGATGTAAGAATGTAAGTGATGTTGTTCATATTGATGAAGTACATGAAGTGTAGAATAATTTGTGTTCATGAAGGACAGGTGGAAAGGAGAAAATGTTGCCAGCACGGAGGTGTCAGATCACCTGCTGGTTCTGGACTGCATCCAGGAGGCCAACGTCTACGGTGTCAAGGTGCCAGGTGATCTTGCATCTTCATCTTCTTCTTCTTCTTCTTCTTCATCCTCCACACAATGATCTACATTCTTCTGCTTTTACTGCAATATTATGTTGGGATTGTTTCATCTGAGCGTGCCCAGTAACCATCAAGTGTAATATTATGTTTCATCTGAGCGTGCCCAGTAACCATCAAGTGTTATATTATGTTTCATCTGAGCGTGCCCAGTAACCATCAAGTGTAATATTATGTTTCACCTGAGCGTGCCCAGTAACCATCAAGTGTAATATTATGTTTCATCTGAGCGTGCCCAGTAACCATCAAGTGTAATATTATGTTTCATCTGAGCGTGCCCAGTAACCATCAAGTGTAATAGTACGTTTCATCTGAGCGTGCCCAGTAACCATCAAGTGTAATATTATGTTTCATCTGAGCGTGCCCAGTAACCATCAAGTGTTATATTATGTTTCATCTGATCATGCCCAATAACCATCAAGTGTAATATTATGTTTCATCTGAGCTTGCCCAGTAACAATCAAGTGTAATATTATGTTTCATCTGAGCTTGCCCAGTAACAATCAAGTGTAATATTATGTTTCATCTGAGCGTGCCCAGTAACCATCAAGTGTAATATTATGTTTCATCTGAGCTTGCCCAGTAACAATCAAGTGTAATATTATGTTTCATCTGAGCGTGCCCAGTAACCATCAAGTGTAATATTATGTTTCATCTGAGCGTGCCCAGTAACCATCAAGTGTAATATTATGTTTCATCTGAGCATGCCCAGTAACCATCAAGTGTAATATTATGTTTCATCTGAGCGTGCCCAGTAACCATCAAGTGTTATATTATGTTTCATCTGAGCGTGCCCAGTAACCATCAAGTGTAATATTATGTTTCGTCTGAGCGTGCCCAGTAACCATCAAGTGTAATATTATGTTTCATCTGAGCGTGCCCAGTAACCATCAAGTGTAATATTATGTTTCATCTGAGCATGCCCAGTAACCATCAAGTGTAATAGTACGTTTCATCTGAGCGTGCCCAGTAACCATCAAGTGTAATATTATGTTTCATCTGAGCGTGCCCAGTAACCATCAAGTGTTATATTATGTTTCATCTGATCATGCCCAATAACCATCAAGTGTAATATTATGTTTCATCTGAGCGTGCCCAGTAACAATCAAGTGTAATATTATGTTTCATCTGAGCGTGCCCAGTAACCATCAAGTGTAATATTATGTTTCATCTGAGCGTGCCCAGTAACCATCAAGTGTAATATTATGTTTCATCTGAGCATGCCCAGTAACCATCAAGTGTAATATTATGTTTCATCTGAGCGTGCCCAGTAACCATCAAGTGTTATATTATGTTTCATCTGAGCGTGCCCAGTAACCATCAAATGTAATATTATGTTTCATCTGAGCATGCCCAGTAACCATCAAGTGTTATATTATGTTTCATCTGAGCGTGCCCAGTAATCATCAAGTGTAATGTTATGTTTCATCTGAGCGTGCCCAGTAACCATCAAGTGTAATATTATGTTTCATCTGAGCGTGCCCAGTAACCATCAAGTGTTATATTATGTTTCATCTGAGCATGCCCAATAACCATCAAGTGTAATATTATGTTTCATCTGAGCGTGCCCAGTAACCATCAAGTGTAATATTATGTTTCATCTGAGCGTGCCCAGTAACCATCAAGTGTAATATTATCTTTCATCTGAGCGTGCCCAGTAACCATCAAGTGTTATATTATGTTTCATCTGAGCATGCCCAGTAACCATCAAGTGTGTAGTCTGTTGGGCTCCAAGTATGGTTACATCCTAGCTTGATATTTTACTTACTGCTCAAGTATTTCACCCATTTGTCATTTGTTTATCTTTTGTTGATGTTTGTTTGGTTTACGTTTTTTTGTTTATGTAATATTTTTATTTTTTTCAAGTTGGTTTATGTTTATCTTTTGTTTGTTTGTTTTGTTGATGTTTTGGTTGTTTGTCTGTTTATGTTTTGTTAGTTTTGTTTTGTTAATATTTCGTTTATGTTTTGTTTAAGTTAATTTGTTTTGTTCATAGTATGCTTGTTTGTGTTTGTTTTGTTTTTATTCATGTTTTTGTTATGCTTTATTTGTTTTGTTTGGTATATTTATGTTTTGCTATGTCTGTTGATGTTTGTTTATATTAGTGTTACATTCATGTTTGGTTTTTGATGTGTTTATTTTTATGTTTTGTTTGTTTGTGTATGTTCATGTTTTGTTTGTTAGTTTATGTTTATTTTGTTTATGTTTATGTTACGTTTATGTTGTGTTCATAGTGTTTAAGTGTATGTTTTGTTTATAATTTGTTTGTTTGTTTATGTTATGTTCATGTTGTTTATGCTAATGATGTGTTTAAGTGTATGTTTTGTCTATGATTGGTTTGTTTGTTTATGTTTATTTGTTTGTTTATTATATGTTTGTTTGTTCCCGTTTTGTTCATGTTTAGGATGTGCTTGTTTGTTTATGTTATGTTCATGTTTTGTTCATGTTTAGGATGTGTTTGTTTGTTTACATTATGTTCATGTTTAGGATGTGTTTGTTTGTTTACATTATGTTCATGTTTAGGATGTGTTTGTTTGTTTATTTTATGTTCATGTTTTGTTCATGTTTAGGATATGTTTGTTTGTTTGTTTATGTTATGTTCATGTTTTTTTTTTAATTAGTTCATGTTTTGTTTGTTTATGTTCCGTTCATGTGTTGTTGATGTTTGTGCTGTGTTGATGTTGTGTATGTGCTGTGTTGATGTTTTTGCTGTGTTGATGTTGTGTATGTGCTGTGTTGATGTTTGTGCTGTGTTGATGTTTGTGTTGTGTATGTGCTGTGTTGATGTTGTGTATGTGCTGTGTTGATGTTGTGTATGTGCTGTGTTGATGTTGTGTATGTGCCGTGTTGATGTTGTGTTTGTGCTGTGTTGATGTTGTGTATGTGTTGTGTTGATGTTGTATATGTGCTGTGTTGATGTTGTGTATGTTCTGTGTTGATGTTGTGTATGTGCTGTGTTGATGTTTGTGCTGTGTTGATGTTGTGTAAGTGCTGTGTTGATGTTGTGTATGTGCTGTGTTGATGTTGTGTTTCTGCTGTGTTGATGTTGTGTATGTTCTGTGTTGATGTTGTGTATGTGCTGTGTTGATGTTTGTGCTGTGTTGATGTTGTGTAAGTGCTGTGTTGATGTTGTGTATGTGCTGTGTTGATGTTGTGTATGTGTTTTTGATGTTGTGTATGTGCTGTGTTGATGTTGTGTATGTGCTGTGTTGATGTTGTGTATGTGCTGTGTTGATGTTTGTGCTGTGTTGATGTTGTGTATGTGCTGTGTTGATGTTGTGTATGTGCTGTGTTGATGTTCTGTATGTGTTGTGTTGATGTTGTGTATGTGTTGTGTTGATGTTGTATATGTGCTGTGTTGATGTGTATGTTCTTTGTTGATGTTGTGTATGTGCTGTGTTGATGTTTGTGCTGTGTTGATGTTGTGTATGTGCTGTGTTGATGTTGCAGGTCAGGAGGGCAGGATTGGAATGGCAGCGGTGAGGCTGAAGGACAAGATGGACTTTGACGGGCAGCTGGTGTCTGAACATGTGAGAAGTTGTCTCCCCAGCTACGCCCGACCTCGCTTTCTTCGCATCCAGGTAAACACACCTGAACTAGACAAGTGTGTTACTTCACTAGGTTCTACTTTCAACACTTTATGATAACCTCGCTATAGTAAAACTCAACACGACAAGACTAGTTTACGCTGCAGGACACAGACTAGTTAACACTGCGGGTCAAAGACTAGTTAACACTGCAGGTCAAAGACTAATTAACATGGCAGGACACGCCAGGACTAGTTTACACTGCAGGTCAAAGACTAGTTTACACAGATTGTCCATAACAAACACCATGTTCAAACATAAGAGTGTCCATATGTGCACTTGGCACCAGGACACCCTGGGCCGCAGATCCATGATGGACTTTGTAGTTTTGTCATCGGATTTGCGGTCTCATGTTTTGGACACTCGGGTGAAGAGAGGGGCGGAGCTTTCTAGCGATCACCACCTGGTGGTGAGTTGGCTGCGATGGTGGGGGAGGATGCCGGACAGACCTGGCAGGTCCAAACGCATTGTGAGGGTCTGCTGGGAACGTCTGGCAGAGTCTCCTGTCAGAGAGAGTTTCAATTCCCACCTCCGGAAGAACTTCGAACATTTCACGAGGGAGGTGCGGGACATTGAGTCCGAGTGGACCATGTTCCGCACCTCTATTGTCGAGGCGGCTGATGGGAGCTGTGGTCGCAAGGTTGTTGGTGCCTGTCGGGGCAGTAATCCTAGAACCCCTTGGTGGACACCAGCAGTGAGGGATGCCGTAAAGCTGAAGAAGGAGTCCTATCAGGTTCTTTTGGCTCATAGGACTCCGAAGGCAGTGGACAGGTACCGACATGCCAAGCGGTGTGCAGCTTCAGCGGTCGCGGAGGAAAAAACTCGGACATGGGAAGAGTTCAGGGAAGCCATGGAAAATGACTTCTGGGCGGCTTCGAAGCGATTCTGAACCACCATCCGCCGCCTCAGGAAGGGGAAGCAGTGCACTATCAACACCGTGTATGGTGCGGATGGTGTTCTGCTGACCTCGACTGCGGATGTTGTGGATTGGGGGAGGGAATACTTCGAAGACCTCCTCAATCCCACCAACACATCTTCCTATGAGGAAGCAGTGCCTGGGGAATCTGTGGTGGACTCTCCTATTTCTGGGGCTGAGGTTGCTGAGGTTGCTGAGGTAGTTAAAAAGCTCCTCGGTGGCAAGGCCCCAGAGGTGGATGAGATCCGCCCGGAGTTCCTTAAGGCTCTGGATGCTGTGGGGCTGTCTTGGTTGACAAGACTCTTCAGCATCGCGTGGACATCGGGGACGGTACGTCTTAATTGGCGGACCGGGTGGTGGTTCCTCTCTTTAAGAAGGGGAACTGGAGGGTGTGTTCCAACTATCGTGGGATCACACTCTTCAGCCTTCCCGGTAAGGTCTATTCAGGTGTACTGGAGAGGAGGCTACGCCGGATAGTCGAACCTCGGATTCAGGAGGAACAGTGTGCTTTTCGTCCCGGTGGTGGAACTGTGGACCAGCTCTATACTCTTGGCAGGGTTCTTGAGGGTGTATGGGAGTTTGCCCAACCAGTCTACATTTGCTTTGTGGACTTGGAGAAGGCATTCGGCCGTGTCCCTCGGGAAGTCCTGTGGGGAGTGCTCAGAGAGTATGGGGTATCGGACTGTCTTATTGTGGCGGTCCGCTCCCTGTATGATCAGTGTCAGAGCTTGGTCCACATTGCCGGCAGTAAGTCGGACACGTTTCCAGTGAGGGTTGGACTCCGCCAAGGCTGTCCTTTGTCACCCATTCTGTTCTGAACTTTTATGGACAGAATTTCTAGGCGCAGCCAAGGCGTTGAGGGGTTCTGATTTGGTGACCGCAGGATTAGGTCTCTGCTTTTTGCAGATGGTGTGGTCCTGATGGCTTCATCTGGTCAAGAACTTCAGCTCTCACTTAATCGGTTTGCAGCCGAGTGTGAAGCGACCGGGATGAGATTCAGCACCTCCAAGTCCGAGTCCATGGATCTCTTTGGGTCGGAGATCTTTCCCCAAGTGGAGGAGTTCAAGTACCTGGGAGTCTTGTTCACAAGTGAGGGAAGAGTGGATGGTGAGATGGACAGGCAGATCGGTGCGGCGTCTTCCGTAATGCGGACACTGCTGCTAACGACGTGTTGGATCAATTAAATGATTGGCTGCTGCTAACGACGTACTTAATGAATTAGATGAGATGATGCAACGCTCTGAGATGAATGACCTTGTGCAGGACGCCATGTCGCTGACGACGACCTTCAAGCTGATGAAGGCCAGGCTGGCGGAGGAAGGTTTCGACCCCGCTCTCATCAAGGACCCCTTGTACTTCCTGGAGGACCAGCAGGGCTACGTGCCCCTGACCCAGGACTTGTTCCAGTCCGTGCAAGAGGGAAGAATCAAACTGTAAATCTGCTTCACTTTATTTCACAATCAGGAGCACTTTTCAGCCATGCAACATGAACTTAGTCTGGAATAAAGTTTTCAACAAGAACTTAGTCTGGAATAAAGTTTTCAACAAGAACTTAGTCAGGAATAAAGTTTTCAAGAAGTTAGTTTGGAATAAAGTTTTCAGGAAGTTAGTCTGGAATAAAGTTTTCAACAAGAATTTAGTCTGGAATAAAGTTTTCAACAAGAACTTAGTCAGGAATAACATTTTCAACAAGAACTTAGTCTGGAATAAAGTCTTCAACAAGAACTTAGTCAGGAATAAAGTTTTCAACAAGAAATTAGTCTGGAATAAAGTTTTCAACAAGAACTTAGTTAGGAATAAAGTTTTCAACAAGAAGTTAGTCTGGAATAAAGTTTTCAACAAAAACTTAGTCTGGAATAAAGTTTTCAAGAACTTAGTCTGGAATAAAGTTTTCAACAAGAACTTAGTTAGGAATAAAGTTTTCAACAAGAACTTAGTTAGGAATAAAGTTTTCAACTAGAAGTTAGTTAGGAATAAAGTTTTCAACAATAAGTTAGTCTGGAATAAAGTTTTCAACAAGAACTTAGTCTGGAATAAAGTTTTCAAGAAGTTAGTCTGGAATAAAATTTTCAACAAGAACTTAGTCTGGAATAAAGTCTTCAACAAGAACTTAGTCAGGAATAAAGTTTTCAACAAGAAATTAGTCTGGAATAAAGTTTTCAACAAGAACTTAGTCTGGAATAAAGTTTTCAACAAGAACTTAGTCTGGAATAAAGTCTTCAACAAGAATTTAGTCGGGAATAAAGTTTTCAACAAGAATTTAGGAATAAAGTTTTCAACAATAAGTTAGTCTGGAATAAAGTTTTCAACAAGAACTTAGTCTGGAATATAGTTTTCAAGAACTTAGTCTGGAATAAAGTTTTCAACAAGAAGTTAGTCTGGAATAAAGTTTTCAACAAGAACTTAGTCTGGAATAAAGTTTTCAACAAGAATTTAGTCTGGAATAAAGTTTTCAAGAACTTAGTCTGGAATAAAGTTTTCAACAAGAACTTAGTTTGGAATAAAGTTTTCAACAAGAACTTAGTCAGGAATAAAGTTTTCAACAAGAAGTTAGTCTGGAATAAAGTTTTCAACAAGAACTTAGTCTGGAATAAAGTTTTCAAGAACTTAGTCAGGAATAAAGTTTTCAACAAGAACTTAGTCAGGAATAAAGTTTTCAACAAGAACTTAGTCTGGAATAAAGTTTTCAACAAGAATTTAGTCAGGAATAAAGTTTTCAACAAGAAGTTAGTCTGGAATAAAGTTTTCAAGAAGTTAGTCTGGTATAAAGTTTTCAACAAGAACTTAGTCTGGAATAAAGTTTTCAACAAGAACTTAGTTTGGAATAAAGTTTTCAACAAGAACTTAGTTTGGAATAAAGTTTTCAACAAGAACTTAGTCTGGAATAAAGTTTTCAACAAGAACTTAGTCTGGAATAAAGTCTTCAACAAGAACTTAGTCGGGAATAAAGTTTTCAACAAGAATTTAGGAATAAAGTTTTCAACAATAAGTTAGTCTGGAATAAAGTTTTCAACAAGAACTTAGTCTGGAATATAGTTTTCAAGAACTTAGTCTGGAATAAAGTTTTCAACAAGAAGTTAGTCTGGAATAAAGTTTTCAACAAGAACTTAGTCTGGAATAAAGTTTTCAACAAGAATTTAGTCTGGAATAAAGTTTTCAAGAACTTAGTCTGGAATAAAGTTTTCAACAAGAACTTAGTTTGGAATAAAGTTTTCAACAAGAACTTAGTCAGGAATAAAGTTTTCAACAAGAAGTTAGTCTGGAATAAAGTTTTCAACAAGAACTTAGTCTGGAATAAAGTTTTCAAGAACTTAGTCAGGAATAAAGTTTTCAACAAGAACTTAGTCAGGAATAAAGTTTTCAACAAGAACTTAGTCTGGAATAAAGTTTTCAACAAGAATTTAGTCAGGAATAAAGTTTTCAACAAGAAGTTAGTCTGGAATAAAGTTTTCAAGAAGTTAGTCTGGTATAAAGTTTTCAACAAGAACTTAGTCTGGAATAAAGTTTTCAACAAGAACTTAGTTTGGAATAAAGTTTTCAACAAGAAGTTAGTCTGGAATAAAGTTTTCAACACGAACTTAGGCTGGAATAAAGTTTTCTTCTCAAGCTTCTGCTTTGTCATCTTTCCACCCGCTTCAAAGGAGTTTGCTGTCTCCCGGTGGAGGAGACGAGTCTCCGTGACCGGAAGGAGGGATGCAGGTCAACCTGCGGCAGGACGGGGGTCTGGCAGCCTGAGACACTTTGAGGGGGCAGCAAAGGTGGTGGCGACTACCTGGTGTCCACTGGTTGCAAAAACTTGGGACGCTGTAGAACTTGGTCAGCTTCTTCACGGCTTGCTTCCCTCCTGCTGCGGGGAGGACACCCGCTTCCTCCTGAGGGCTCAGCTTGCTCTCAAAGGCGTGACCACATCGAGGACCGAGGTAACTGTAGGGCTCGCTGTTGCAGCTCAGAGAGCGCATTGGCCTCCTGGACCGATTCCAAGTCTTGTCGATCCAAAGCTCCACCTGGGCTTTGTCCATCCTGGGGGTGGTCTCCTCAGTCGCTTCATCATCTGCCTTGACCCCGGCTCCTAGCTGGACCTGATCAGGGCCAGCAGTCTCGCCTAGGAGACCAGAAGCTATTTTGGAAATAATCCCCCAGTCCCTGCGGATGTGGTCGGCTGTGGTGAACTGGGAGGTGACTGTGAACCGAAGGATGCGTTTGTTGTGAACCTCTGCGGGAATGAGGTACATGGTCCCGGAACAGGTCAGTCTTCGGAGCAGTTCCTGGGTCAAAGCGTTGCCGGCCTGGAAGAAAAGAAAGCGCAGTTAAAGACTGGCAGTGTTGATGAGTCCAAGGATCCTGGAGGTAATCAGTGTTTCCTTCAGCTGTCAAACATTCATTGACTGGTCTTAGAACAAGGTGTGTCTCAGACCTTGGAACACCCCAGCAATGAGTAACTCATGTACAACACTTGGTTGACCTACCTTGAGGCAGAACACCACCAGGCCAAGGTGTCTCTGGGCAGGAATGTCGAAGTGTGGCTCACTCCTGATCAGGGACTCCAGGAGCTTGGCCATGTCGATGCCCTGAAGAGGCCAGAGTCCAAGGTCAGGACACTGAACAGGAACTTTTCATACACAAAATGTTGGTACACCCGTGCAGATTGTTAGGCTCTGAAGTTCCATTTTGGACCTGAGAGGGTTCACAAGTCTGTTCTGGGTTACCACACGGGTCTAGGAGGAGGTCTGGACTATTCCTCAGCAAAATTATCCAACATAATGTCTTCTGTGCACAGTCATCATCCAACATCATGTCTCATGTACACAGTCATCATCCAACATCATGTCTCATGTACACAGTCATCATCCAACATCATGTCTCATGTGCACAGTCATCATCCAACATCATGTCTCATGTACACAGTCATCATCCAACATCATGTCTCATGTACACAGTCATCATCCAACATCATGTCTCATGTACACAGTCATCATCCAACATCATGTCTCATGTGCACAGTCATCATCCAACATCATGTCTCATGTGCTCAGTCATCATCCAACATCATGTCTCATGTACACAGTCATCATCCAACATCATGTTTCATGTGCTCAGTCATCATCCAACATCATGTCTCATGTACACAGTCATCATCCAACATCATGTCTCATGTACACAGTCATCATCCAACATCATGTCTCATGTACACAGTCATCATCCAACATCATGTCTCATGTACACAGTCATCATCCAACATCATGTCTCATGTACACAGTCATCATCCAACATCATGTCTCATGTACACAGTCATCATCCAACATCATGTCTCATGTACACAGTCATCATCCAACATCATGTCTCATGTACACAGTCATCATCCAACATCATGTCTCATGTACACAGTCATCATCCAACATCATGTCTCATGTGCACAGTCATCATCCAACATCATGTCTCATGTGCTCAGTCATCATCCAACATCATGTCTCATGTACACAGTCATCATCCAACATCATGTTTCATGTGCTCAGTCATCATCCAACATCATGTTTCATGTGCTCAGTCATCATCCAACATCATGTCTCATGTACACAGTCATCATCCAACATCATGTCTCATGTGCTCAGTCATCATCCAACATCATGTTTCATGTGCTCAGTCATCATCCAACATCATGTCTCATGTGCTCAGTCATCATCCAACATCATGTCTCATGTGCACAGTCATCATCCAACATCATGTCTCATGTACACAGTCATCATCCAACATCATGTCTCATGTGCTCAGTCATCATCCAACATCATGTTTCATGTGCTCAGTCATCATCCAACATCATGTCTCATGTGCTCAGTCATCATCCAACATCATGTCTCATGTGCTCAGTCATCATCCAACATCATGTTTCATGTGCTCAGTCATCATCCAACATCATGTCTCATGTACACAGTCATCATCCAACATCATGTCTCATGTGCTCAGTCATCATCCAACATCATGTCTTCTGTGCTCAGTCATCATCCAACATCATGTCTCATGTGCACAGTCATCATCCAACATCATGTCTCATGTGCACAGTCATCATCCAACATCATGTCTCATGTACTCAGTCATCATCCAACATCATGTCTCATGTGCACAGTCATCATCCAACATCATGTTTCATGTGCTCAGTCATCATCCAACATCATGTTTCATGTGCTCAGTCATCATCCAACATCATGTCTCATGTGCACAGTCATCATCCAACATCATGTCTCATGTACACAGTCATCATCCAACATCATGTCTCATGTGCTCAGTCATCATCCAACATCATGTCTCATGTGCTCAGTCATCATCCAACATCATGTCTCATGTGCTCAGTCATCATCCAACATCATGTCTCATGTGCACAGTCATCATCCAACATCATGTCTCATGTACACAGTCATCATCCAACATCATGTCTCATGTGCAAAGTCATCATCCAACATCATGTCTCATGTACACAGTCATCATCCAACATCATGTCTCATGTGCTCAGTCATCATCCAACATCATGTCTCATGTGCTCAGTCATCATCCAACATCATGTCTCATGTGCACAGTCATCATCCAACATCATGTCTCATGTGCTCAGTCATCATCCAACATCATGTCTCATGTGCTCAGTCATCATCCAACATCATGTTTCATGTGCTCAGTCATCATCCAACATCATGTCTCATGTACACAGTCATCATCCAACATCATGTCTCATGTGCACAGTCATCATCCAACATCATGTCTCATGTGCTCAGTCATCATCCAACATCATGTCTCATGTGCACAGTCATCATCCAACATCATGTCTCATGTACACAGTCATCATCCAACATCATGTCTCATGTGCACAGTCATCATCCAACATCATGTCTCATGTGCACAGTCATCATCCAACATCATGTCTCATGTGCTCAGTCATCATCCAACATCATGTCTCATGTGCACAGTCATCATCCAACATCATGTTTCATGTGCTCAGTCATCATCCAACATCATGTCTCATGTGCACAGTCATCATCCAACATCATGTCTTCTGTGCACAGTCATCATCCAACATCATGTCTTCTGTGCTCAGTCATCATCCAACATCATGTCTCATGTGCACAGTCATCATCCAACATGTTTCATGTACTCAGTCATCATCCAACATCATGTCTCATGTACACAGTCATCATCCAACATCATGTCTCATGTGCACAGTCATCATCCAACATCATGTCTTCTGTGCACAGTCATCATCCAACATCATGTCTCATGTGCTCAGTCATCATCCAACATCATGTCTCATGTGGTCAGTCATCATCCAACATCATGTCTCATGTGCACAGTCATCATCCAACATCATGTCTTCTGTGCTCAGTCATCATCCAACATCATGTCTCATGTGCACAGTCATCATCCAACATCATGTCTCATGTGCACAGTCATCATCCAACATCATGTCTCATGTGCACAGTCATCATCCAACATCATGTCTTCTGTGCTCAGTCATCATCCAACATCATGTCTCATGTGCACAGTCATCATCCAACATCATGTCTTCTGTGCACAGTCATCATCCAACATCATGTCTCATGTACACAGTCATCATCCAACATCATGTCTTCTGTGCACAGTCATCATCCAACATCATGTCTTCTGTGCACAGTCATCATCCAACATCATGTCTCATGTGCACAGTCATCATCCAACATGAAGTCTCATGTGCACAGTCATCATCCAACATCATGTCTCATGTACACAGTCATCATCTAACATCATGTCTCATGTGCTCAGTCATCATCCAACATCATGTCTCATGTGCACAGTCATCATCCAACATCATGTCTTCTGTGCACAGTCATCATCCAACATCATGTCTCATGTGCACAGTCATCATCCAACATCATGTCTTCTGTGCTCAGTCATCATCCAACATCATGTCTCATGTGCACAGTCATCATCCAACATCATGTCTTCTGTGCACAGTCATCATCCAACATCATGTCTCATGTGCTCAGTCATCATCCAACATCATGTCTCATGTGCACAGTCATCATCCAACATCATGTTTCATGTGCTCAGTCATCATCCAACATCATGTTTCATGTGCTCAGTCATCATCCAACATCATGTCTCATGTGCACAGTCATCATCCAACATCATGTCTCATGTGCACAGTCATCATCCAACATCATGTCTTCTGTGCTCAGTCATCATCCAACATCATGTTTCATGTGCTCAGTCATCATCCAACATCATGTTTCATGTGCTCAGTCATCATCCAACATCATGTCTCATGTACACAGTCATCATCCAACATCATGTCTCATGTGCACAGTCATCATCCAACATCATGTCTCATGTGCTCAGTCATCATCCAACATCATGTCTCATGTGCACAGTCATCATCCAACATCATGTCTCATGTGCACAGTCATCATCCAACATCATGTCTTCTGTGCAGTCATCATCCAACATCATGTCTCATGTGCACAGTCATCATCCAACATCATGTCTCATGTGCTCAGTCATCATCCAACATCATGTCTTCTGTGCTCAGTCATCATCCAACATGAAGTCTGAATGAATATAATGATAATGAGAGCATGGTGAAGGTACATAACATACGTGTCTAATGTGTTCCTGCAGCTTCTTCAGTCCAAACGAGCGTAAGACAAACCAAAGTTTGAGGGATCGGAAACGACGACTAAGAGGAATTTGCCAATGCTGCTCAGACAAAAGGAGAAAATCAGTTTCGTGTTGACACAAATAAGATGTTGATGATGTACTATAAAGTTAGTAATAAGATGTTGATGTACTATAAAGTTAGTATTAAGATGTTAATGATGTACTATAAAGTTAGTAGTAAGATGTTAATGATGTACTATAAAGTTAGTAGTAAGATGTTGATGTACTATAAAGTTAGTAGTAAGATGTTAATGATGTACTATAAAGTTAGTAGTGAGATGTTGATGTACTATAAAGTTAGTAGTAAGATGTTAATGATGTACTATAAAGTTAGTAGTAAGATTTTAATGGTGTACTATAAAGTTAGTAAGATGTTGATGATGTACTATAAAGTTAGTAGTAAGATGTTGATGTACTATAAAGTTAGTAGTAAGATGTTAATGATGTACTATAAAGTTAGTAGTAAGATTTTAATGGTGTACTATAAAGTTAGTAAGATGTTGATGATGTACTATAAAGTTAGTAGTAAGATGTTAATGGTGTACTATAAAGTTAGTAAGTGGTTGATGATGTACTATAAAGTTAGTAGTGAGATGTTAATGATGTACTATAAAGTTAGCAGTAAGATGTTGATGCACTATAAAGTTAGTAGTAAGATGTTAATGATGTACTATACAGTTAGTGGTAAGATTTTAATGGTGTACTATAAAGTTAGTAAGATGTTGATGATGTACTATAAAGTTAGTAGTAGGATGTTATTGATGTACTATAAAGTTAGTAATATGATGTTGATGTACTATAAAGTTAGTAGTAAGATGTTAATGATGTACTATAAAGTTAGTAGTAAGATGTTGATGTACTATAAAGTTAGTAGTAAGATGTTATGATGTACTATAAAGTTAGTAAGATTTTAATGGTGTACTATAAAGTTAGTAAGATGTTAATGATGTACTATAAAGTTACTAGTAAGATGTTAATGATGTACTATAAAGTTAGCAGTAAAAATGTTAATGGTGTACTATAAAGTTAGTAAGATGTTAATGATGTACTATAAAGTTACTAGTAAGATGTTAATGATGTACTATAAAGTTAGTAGTAAAATCTTAATGTGTACTATAAAGTTAGTAAGATGTTGATGATGTACTATAAAGTTAGTAGTAAGATGTTAATGATGTACTATAAAGTTAGTAGTAGGATGTTAATGATGTACTATAAAGTTAGTAGTATGATGTTGATGTACTATAAAGTTAGTAGTAAGATTGTAATGGTGTACTATAAAGTTAGTAAGATGTTGATGATGTACTATAAAGTTAGTAGTAAGATGTTAATGGTGTGCTATAAAGTTAGTAAGATGTTGATGATGTACTATAAAGTTAGTAGTAAGATGTTAATGATGTACTATAAAGTTAGTAGTAAGATGTTAATGATGTACTATAAAGTTAGTAGTATGATGTTGATGTACTATAAAGTCAGTAGTAAGATGTTAATGATGTACTATAAAGTTAGTAGTAAGATGTTGATGTACTATAAAGTTAGTAGTAAGATGTTAATGATGTACTATAAAGTTAGTAGTAAGATTTTAATGGTGTACTATAAAGTTAGTAAGATGTTGATGATGTACTATACAGTTAGTAGTAAGATGTTAATGATGTACTATAAAGTTAGTAATATGATGTTGATGTACTATAAAGTTAGTAGTAAGATGTTAATGATGTACTATAAAGTTAGTAGTAAGATGTTGATGTACTATAAAGTTAGTAGTAAGATGTTATGATGTACTATAAAGTTAGTAGTAAGATTTTAATGGTGTACTATAAAGTTAGTAAGATGTTAATGATGTACTATAAAGTTACTAGTAAGATGTTAATGATGTACTATAAAGTTAGCAGTAAAAATGTTAATGGTGTACTATAAAGTTAGTAAGATGTTAATGATGTACTATAAAGTTACTAGTAAGATGTTAATGATGTACTATAAAGTTAGTAGTAAAATGTTAATGGTGTACTATAAAGTTAGTAAGATGTTGATGATGTACTATAAAGTTAGTAGTAAGATGTTAATGATGTACTATAAAGTTAGTAGTAGGATGTTAATGATGTACTATAAAGTTAGCAGTATGATGTTGATGTACTATAAAGTTAGTAGTAAGATGTTAATGATGTACTATAAAGTTAGTAGTAAGATGTTGATGATGTACTATACAATTAGTAGTAAGATGTTAATGATGTACTATAAAGTTAGTAATATGATGTTGATGTACTATAAAGTTAGTAGTAAGATGTTAATGATGTACTATAAAGTTAGTAGTAAGATGTTGATGTACTACAAAGTTAGTAGTAAGATGTTATGATGTACTATAAAGTTAGTAGTAAGATTTTAATGGTGTACTATAAAGTTAGTAAGATGTTAATGATGTACTATAAAGTTACTAGTAAGATGTTAATGATGTACTATAAAGTTAGTAGTAAAAATGTTAATGGTGTACTATAAAGTTAGTAAGATGTTAATGATGTACTATAAAGTTACTAGTAAGATGTTAATGATGTACTATAAAGTTAGTAGTAAAATGTTAATGGTGTACTATAAAGTTAGTAAGATGTTGATGATGTACTCTAAAGTTAGTAATAAGATGTGGATGTACTATAAAGTTAGCAGTAAGATGTTAATGATGTTCTATAAAGTAGTCAGTTGATGATGTACCATGAAGTCAGTAGCTACTTGGGAGTTGTCGTGACGCAGGTAAACAGGGTCCACACTAAATGTCTGCTGGAGCTTCAGTTTGTCCTTCACCCTGAAACAAGAACATCAACATTTGATCTCTCCTCCATCGTTCATCTTCTCATTTTTATATAGCACTTCTGCTTCTTCCTGCAAAAATTATTGATCCTACATTGATCCTACATTGATCCTATATTGATCCTACATTGATCCTACATTGATCCTATATTGATCCTATATTGATCCTACATTGATCTTACATTGATCTTACATTGATCTTACATTGAGCCTACATTGATCTTACATTGATCGTACATCGATCTTAAGTAATATTTATGGCGACAGCAAAGTTGCGCTCCATAGTCAACTACAAACCTAGACCCAACAGTCCATAGGACCACTACAGTCGTGGACCACCACAGACCTATACTCAACGTTCCATAGGACCACCACAGCCCTAAACCCAACACTCTATAGGACTCTGCATTCCTAAACCCAATGCTCCATAAGACCACTACAGAGCTAGGCCCATCTGACCATAGAACCACTACAGTCCTGGACCACTACAGGCCTAAACCCAATGCTCCATAAGACCACTACAGAGCTAGACCCGACAGTCCATTGGACCACTACAGTTCTGGACCACTACAGACCTACACCCAATGCTCCATAGGACCACTACAGACCTAAACCAACGCTCTATAGGACCACTACAGACCTAAACTCAACGCTCCATAGGACCACTACAGACCTAGTTCCAACAGTCCATAGGACCACTACAACCCTTAACCCAACACTCCATAGAGCCACTACAGTCCTAAACCCAACGATCCACAGGACCACTACAGTCCTGGACAACTACAGACCTAAACCCAACACTCAATAGGACCACTGCAGTGCTGGACTACTACAGACCTAAACCCAACGCTCCATAGGATTACTACAGTCCTGGACCACTACAGACCTAAAACCAACGCTCCATAGGACCACTACAGACCTACACCCACACTCCATAGGACCACTACAGTCCTGGAACCAAAAGACATAAAACCAACGCTCCATGGGACCACTACAGACCTACACCCAACACTCCATAGGACCAATACAGTCCTGGACCACTGCAGACCTAAAACCAACTCTCCATAGGACCACTACAGTCCTAAACCAACGCTCTATAGGACCACTACGGACCTAAACTCAACGCTCCATAGGACCACTACAGACCTAGTTCCAACAGTCCATAGGACCACTACAACCCTTAACCCAACACTCCATAGAGCCACTACAGTCCTAAACCCAACGATCCATAGGACCACTGCAGTTCTGGACTACTACAGACCTAAACCCAACGCTCCATAGGATTACTACAGTCCTGGACCACTACAGACCTAAACCCAACGCTCCATAGGACCACTACAGTCCTGGACAACTACAGACCTAAAACCAACGCTCCATAGGACCACTACAGACCTACACCCACACTCCATAGGACCACTACAATCCTGGACCACTACAGACCTAAAACCAACGCTCCATAGGACCACTACAGACCTACACCCAACACTCCATAGGACCAATACAGTCCTGGACCACTGCAGACCTAAAACCAACTCTCCATAGGACCACTACAGTCCTAAACCAACGCTCTATAGGACCACTACAGACCTAAACTCAACGCTCCATAGGACCACTACAGACCTAGTTCCAACAGTCCATAGGACCACTACAACCCTTAACCCAACACTCCATAGAGCCACTACAGTCCTAAACTCAACACTCCATAGGACCACTACAGACCTAGTTCCAACAGTCCATAGGACCACTACAACCCTTAACCCAACACTCCATAGAGCCACTATAGTCCTAAACCCAACGATCCATAGGACCACTACAGTCCTGGACAACTACAGACCTAAACCCAACACTCAATAGGACCACTGCAGTTCTGGACTACTACAGACCTAAACCCAACGCTCCATAGGATTACTACAGTCCTGGACCACTACAGACCTAAACCCAACGCTCCATAGGACCACTACAGTCCTGGACAACTACAGACCTAAAACCAACGCTCCATAGGACCACTACAGACCTACACCCACACTCCATAGGACCACTACAGTCCTGGACCACTGCAGACCTAAAACCAACTCTCCATAGGACCACAACAGTCCTAAACCAACGCTCCATAGGACCACTACAGACCTAGTTCCAACAGTCCATAGGACCACTACAACCCTTAACCCAACACTCCATAGAGCCACTACCGTCCTAAACCCAACGATCCATAGGACCACTACAGTCCTGGACAACTACAGACCTAAACCCAACACTCAATAGGACCACTGCAGTGCTGGACTACTACAGACCTAAACCCAACGCTCCATAGGATTACTACAGTCCTGGACCACTACAGACCTAAACCCAACGCTCCATAGGACCACTACAGTCCTGGACAACTACAGACCTAAAACCAACGCTCCATAGGACCACTACAGACCTACACCCAACACTCCATAGGACCAATACAGTCCTGGACCACTGCAGACCTAAAACTAACTCTCCATAGGACCACTACAGTCCTAAACCAACGCTCTATAGGACCACTACAGACCTAAACTCAACGCTCCATAGGACCACTACAGACCTAGTTCCAACAGTCCATAGGACCACTACAACCCTTAACCCAACACTCCATAGAGCCACTACAGTCCTAAACTCAACACTCCATAGGACCACTACAGACCTAGTTCCAACAGTCCATAGGACCACTACAACCCTTAACCCAACACTCCATAGAGCCACTATAGTCCTAAACCCAACGATCCATAGGACCACTACAGTCCTGGACAACTACAGACCTAAACCCAACACTCAATAGGACCACTGCAGTGCTGGACTACTACAGACCTAAACCCAACGCTCCATAGGATTACTACAGTCCTGGACCACTACAGACCTAAACCCAACGCTCCATAGGACCACTACAGTCCTGGACCACTACAGACCTAAAAACAATGCTCCATAGGACCACTAAAGACCTACACCCAACACTCCATAGGACCACTACAGTCCTGGACCACTACAGACCTAAAACCAACGCTCCATAGGACCACTACAGACCTAAACCAACGCTCTATAGGACCACTACAGACCTAAACTCAACGCTCCATAGGACCACTACAGACCTAGTTCCAACAGTCCATAGGACCACTACAACCCTTAACCCAACACTCCATAGAGCCACTACAGTCCTAAACCCAACGATCCACAGGACCACTACAGTCCTGGACAACTACAGACCTAAACCCAACGCTCCATAGGACCACTACAGACCTAAAACCAACGCTCCATAGGACCACTACAGACCTAAACCCAACACTCAATAGGACCACTGCAGTTCTGGACTACTACAGACCTAAACCCAACGCTCCATAGGATTACTACAGTCCTGGACCACTACAGACCTAAACCCAACACTCAATAGGACCACTGCAGTTCTGGACTACTACAGACCTAAACCCAACGCACCGTAGGATTACTACAGTCCTGGACGACTACAGACCTAAACCCAACGCTCCATAGGACCACTACAGACCTAAAACCAACGCTCCATAGGACCACTACAGACCTAAACCCAACACTCAATAGGACCACTGCAGTTCTGGACTACTACAGACCTAAACCCAACGCTCCATAGGATTACTACAGTCCTGGACCACTACAAACCTAAACCCAACGCTCCATAGGATCACTACAGACCTACACCCAACACTCCATAGGACCACTACAGTCCTGGACCACTACAGACCTAAAACCAACGCTCCATAGGACCACTACAGACCTACACCAAACACTCCATAGAACCAATACAGTCCTGGACCACTACAGACCTAAAACCAACTCTCCATAGGACCACTACAGTCCTGGACCACTACAGACCTAAAACCAACTCTCCATAGAACAACTACAGACCTGGACCAGGACAGACCTAAACCCCAGGCTGGATGTGGTTTTAAGGAGCTTCATTCACCAAAAGGCGGTGCAGTCGAAGTGAACCATCATCCACTTGGAAGGGTTGAAGACGAAGGAGTCGGCAAACTGGATGCCTTCCAGGGACCAACGCAGCTCCGGACACAAGTAGGCGGAGCCTGCATAGGCGGCGTCCACGTGGAGCCATAGTCCCTCCTCTGCACCTGTTTCATGATGATTAGTGAGCAGCAGCAGCAGCATCGCCATGATTAGTCACATGGAGACTAGATGAAGATACTCACATGACGACTAGGTGACAAGACGACTAAAAGACTAGATGACTAGATGAATATACTTACATGAAGACTAAGTGACTTGAAGACTAGATGAATATACTTATGGGGAGAGACGCAGCCGACGGGCCGACAGCGGGTTGAGAGAGGCGGTCTGGACCAAGTTGGAGGCCAGATTGTGAGCAGGTGTGTGTCTTACGCACCTGACTCTGATTGCCGTTCTCCTGCCGCTCGGCGTGAGTCACGCCTCTCCTCCCCGCCACATGCCCCGCCTCCTGGCCTCCAACTTGGTCCAGACCGCCTCTCTCAGCCTGCTGTCGGCCCCTCGGCTGCGTCTCTCCACAACTTACATGAAGACTAAATGACTAGAAGACTAGAGGACTAGATGAAGATACTGACAGGGAGACTAGATAACTACAAGACTAGATGACTAGAAGACTAGATGAAGATACTGACAGGGAGACTAGATAACTTGAAGACTAAATGAAGATACTTACATGAAACTTATGTGACCAGAAGACTAGATGAAGATACTGACATGGAGACTAGATAACTAGAAGACTAGATGACTAGATGAAGATACTGACATGAAGAGTAGATGACTAGATGATTAGAAGATTAGATGAGTAGATGAATAGATGATTAAATGAGTAGATGACTAGATAAATAGATTATTAGATGACTAGATAAATAGATGATTAGAAGACGAGATGACTAAATGACTAGAAGACTAGATACTTACAGACAGGTCCCAGTACAGAGAGGGCGTCGAAGGCACAGACTCCTGTAGTTCCCAGGGTGGCACACAGCTGACTCACTTACATGAAGACTAGAAGACTAGAGGACTAGAAGACTAGATACTTACAGACACTCACTAACATGATGACTAAATGACTAGAAGACTAGATACTTACAGACAGGTCCCAGTTCCGAAAGGGCGTCGAAGACACAGACTCCTGTGGTTCCCAGAGTGGCACACAGCTGACTCACTTAAATGAAGACTAGATGACTAGAAGATTAGTCATCTAGATTACTAGATGACTAAGAGACTAGAAAAGGAGTTACTTACAGACAGGTCCCAGTTCAGAGAGGGCGTCGAATGCACAGACTCCTGTGGTTCCCAGGGTGGCACACAGCTGACTCACTTACATGAAGACTAGATGACTAGAAGACTATGTGACTAGATGACTAAAAGACTAGAAGTCTAGATACGTACAGACAGGTCCCAGTTCTGAGAGGGCGTCGAAGGCACAGACTCCTGTGGTTCCCAGGGTGGCACACAGCTGACACACAACATGGAGTTATGTCCTCTGCAGTGTGCCATGGTCTTGGTTGGGAAGGTGTGGTGGACTACAAACCAGGAAGGGAAGTAGTCCTCTCCGCCGGTCTTCTTGCACGGCCCGTCTCAACGTGTCCCCCCTGAGGGCCATCAGGTGGTCTGTGGGCAGGAAGCGGATCTTGACCAGCGAGATGTGACCCGCCTTCTCCACTGACGAGTGCGCCTGTGACCACACACACTTCAGTTCCTCACCACCAGAGACTAGGAGCACACACACTTCAGTTCCTCACCACCAGAGACTAGGAGCACACACACTTCAGTTCCTAACCACTAGGGACTAGGAGCACACACACTTCAGTTCCTCACCACCAGAGACTAGGAGCACACACACTTCAGTTCCTCACCACCAGAGACTAGGAGCACACACACTTCAGTTCCTAACCACTAGGGACTAGGACCACACACACTTCAGTTCCTCACCACTAGGGACTAGGACCACACACACTTCAGGTCCTCACCCCCAGAGACTAGGACCACACACACTTCAGTTCCTCACCACTAGGGACTAGGACCACACACACTTCAGTTCCTCACCACTAGGGACTAGGAGCACACACACTTCAGTTCCTCACTAGCAGGGACTAGGACCACACACACTTCAGTTCCTCACCACCAGAAACTAGGAGCACACACACTTCAGTTCCTCACTAGCAGGGACTAGGACCACACACACTTCAGTTCCTCACCAGCAGGGACTAGGACCACACACACTTCAGTTCCTCACCACCAGAAACTAGGACCACACACACTTCAGTTCCTCACCAGCAGGGACTAGGAGCACAAACACTTCAGTTCCTCACCACTAGGGACTAGGAGCACACACACTTCAGTTCCTCACTAGCAGGGACTAGGACCACACACACTTCAGTTCCTCACCACCAGAAACTAGGACCACACACACTTCAGTTCCTCACTAGCAGGGACTAGGACCACACACACTTCAGTTCCTCACCACTAGGGACTAGGACCACACCACACTTCAGTTCCTCACTAGCAGGGACTAGGACCACACACACTTCAGTTCCTCACCACTAGGGACTAGGACCACACACACTTCAGTTCCTCACCACTAGGGACTAGGACCACACACACTTCAGTTCCTCACTAGCAGGGACTAAGACCACACACACTTCAGTTCCTCACCAGCAGGAACTAGGACCACACACACTTCAGTTCCTCACCACTAGGGACTAGGAGCACACACACTTCAGTTCCTCACCAGCAGGGACTAGGAGCACACACACTTCAGTTCCTCACCACTAGGGACTAGGACCACACACACTTCAGTTCCTCACCACCAGAGACTAGGACCACACACACTTCAGTTCCTCACTAGCAGGGACTAGGACCACACACACTTCAGTTCCTCACCACCAGGGACTAGGAGCACACACACTTCAGTTCCTCACCACTAGGGACTAGGAGCACACACACTTCAGTTCCTCACCAGCAGGGACTAGGAGCACACACACTTCAGTTCCTCGCCACTAGGGACAAGGACCACACACACTTCAGTTCCTCACCACCAGAGACTAGGACCACACACACTTCAGTTCCTCACCACTAGGGACTAGGGGCACACACACTTCAGTTCCTCACCACCAGGGACTAGGAGCACACACACTTCAGTTCCTCACCACCAGAAACTAGGACCACACACACTTCAGTTCCTCACTAGCAGAGACTAGGACCACACACACTTCAGTTCCTCACTAGCAGGGACTAGGACCACACACACTTCAGTTCCTCACCACCAGGGACTAGGAGCACACACACTTCAGTTCCTCACCACTAGGGACTAGGACCACACACACTTCAGTTCCTCACCACTAGGGACTAGGACCACACACACTTCAGGTCCTCACCCCAAGAGACTAGAACCAAACACACTTCAGTTCCTCACCACCAGGGACTAGGAGCACACACACTTCAGTTCCTCACCAGCAGGGACTAGGAGCACACACACTTCAGTTCCTCACCACTAGGGACTAGGACCACACACACTTCAGTTCCTCACTAGCAGGGACTAGGACCACACACACTTCAGTTCCTCACCACCAGGGACTAGGAGCACACACACTTCAGTTCCTCACCACTAGGGACTAGGAGCACACACACTTCAGTTCCTCACCAGCAGGGACTAGGAGCACACACACTTCAGTTCCTCGCCACTAGGGACAAGGACCACACACACTTCAGTTCCTCACCACCAGAGACTAGAACCACACACACTTCAGTTCCTCACCACTAGGGACTAGGGGCACACACACTTCAGTTCCTCACCACCAGGGACTAGGAGCACACACACTTCAGTTCCTCACCACCAGAAACTAGGACCACACACACTTCAGTTCCTCACTAGCAGAGACTAGGACCACACACACTTCAGTTCCTCACTAGCAGGGACTAGGACCACACACACTTCAGTTCCTCACCACCAGGGACTAGGAGCACACACACTTCAGTTCCTCACCACTAGGGACTAGGACCACACACACTTCAGTTCCTCACCACTAGGGACTAGGACCACACACACTTCAGGTCCTCACCCCAAGAGACTAGAACCAAAAACACTTCAGTTCCTCACCACCAGGGACTAGGAGCACACACACTTCAGTTCCTCACCAGCAGGGACTAGGAGCACACACACTTCAGTTCCTCACCACTAGGGACTAGGACCACACACACTTCAGTTCCTCACCACCAGAGACTAGGACCACACACACTTCAGTTCCTCACTAGCAGGGACTAGGACCACACACACTTCAGTTCCTCACCACCAGGGACTAGGAGCACACACACTTCAGTTCCTCACCACTAGGGACTAGGAGCACACACACTTCAGTTCCTCACCAGCAGGGACTAGGAGCACACACACTTCAGTTCCTCGCCACTAGGGACTAGGACCACACACACTTCAGTTCCTCACCACCAGGGACTCGGACCACACACACTTCAGTTCCTCACCACTAGGGACTAAGACCACACACACTTCAGTTCCTCACCACTAGGGACTAGGACCACACACACTTCAGTTCCTCACCACCAGAGACTAGGACCACACACACTTCAGTTCCTCACCACCAGAGACTAGGACCACACACACTTCAGTTCCTCACCACTAGGGACTAGGAGCACACACACTTCAGTTCCTCACCACCAGAAACTAGGACCACACACACTTCAGTTCCTCACCACCAGAGACTAGGACCACACACACTTCAGTTCCTCACCAGCAGGGACTAGGAGCACACACACTTCAGTTCCTCACCAGCAGAGACTAGGACCACACACACTTCAGTTCCTCACCAGCAGGGACTAGGACCACACACACTTCAGTTACTCACCACTAGGGACTAGGACCACACACACTTCAGTTCCTCACTAGCAGGGACTAGGAGCACACACACTTCAGTTACTCACCACTAGGGACTAGGACCACACACACTTCAGTTCCTCACCACCAGAGACTAGGACCACACACACTTCAGTTCCTCACTACTAGGGACTAGGACCACACACAGTTCAGTTCCTCACCACCAGAGACTAGGACCACACACACTTCAGTTCCTCACCAGCAGAGACTAGGACCACACACACTTCAGTTCCTCACCAGCAGGGACTAGGAGCACACACACTTCAGTTCCTCACCAGCAGAGACTAGAAGACTACTAAGCACCTGATCAGAGGCGTAGGCCACCAGGGTGGAGTTGAGGACGGAGGGGTCCAGGTCCAGGTCCTGGTCCCGGTCCAGCTGCATGATCTTGTCCTTCCTGGCGGCCAGCAGAGCCACCAGCGTGCTCTCACTCACCGTGCTCTGATTGGATGCTGAGAGTCAGCCAATCAGGAGCAAGAAGACAAGAAGATGATAGGTCTACCTGCAAGACTCCGCCCCCTCGGCTGTCACGGTGCTGATGCAGGAAGAAGTCAGGAAGTCCTAAAGCTCTGCACAGCCAATCCATCACCTTCATTTCTAACTCTGTGCAGGCGGGGCTGGACGCCTGTGTCAACACCTTGTTAGCATTAGCATTAGCATCACTTTCATTTCTAACTCTGTGCAGGCGGGGCTGGACGCCTGTGTCAACACCTTGTTAGCATTAGCATTAGCATCACTTTCATTTCTAACTCTGTGCAGGCGGGGCTGGACGCCTGTGTCAACACCTTGTTAGCATTAGCATTAGCATCACCTTCATTTCTAACTCTGTGCAGGCGGGGCTGGACGCCTGTGTCAACACCTTGTTAGCATTAGCATTAGCATCACTTTCATTTCTAACTCTGTGCAGGCGGGGCTGGACGCCTGTGTCAACACCTTGTTAGCATTAGCATTAGCATCACTTTCATTTCTAACTCTGTGCAGGCGGGGCTGGACGCCTGTGTCAACACCTTGTTAGCATTAGCATTAGCATCACCTTCATTTCTAACTCTGTGCAGGCGGGGCTGGACGCCTGTGTCAACACCTTGTTAGCATTAGCATTAGCATCACTTTCATTTCTAACTCTGTGCAGGCGGGGCTGGACGCCTGTGTCAACACCTTGTTAGCATTAGCATTAGCATCACTTTCATTTCTAATTCTGTGCAGGCGGGGCTGGACGCCTGTGTCAACACCTTGTTAGCATTAGCATTAGCATCACTTTCATTTCTAACTCTGTGCAGGCGGGGCTGGACGCCTGTGTCAACACCTTGTTAGCATTAGCATTAGCATCACTTTCATTTCTAAGTCTGTGCAGGCGGGGCTGGACGCCTGTGTCAACACCTTGTTAGCATTAGCATCACATTCATTTCTAACTCTGTGCAGGCGGGGCTGTACGCCTGTGTCAACCCCTGGTTAGCATTAGCATTAGCATCACCTTCATTTCTAACTCTGTGCAGGCGGGGCTGGACGCCTGTGTCAACACCTTGTTAGCATTAGCATTAGCATCACCTTCATTTCTAACTCTGTGCAGGCGGGGCTGGACGCCTGTGTCAACACCTTGTTAGCATTAGCATCAGCATCACTTTCATTTCTAACTCTGTGCAGGCGGGGCTGGACGCCTGTGTCAACACCTTGTTAGCATTAGCATTAGCATCACCTTCATTTCTAACTCTGTGCAGGCGGAGCTGGACGCCTGTGTCAACACCTTGTTAGCATTAGCATTAGCATCACCTTCATTTCTAACTCTGTGCAGGCGGGGCTGGACGCCTGTGTCAACACCTTGTTAGCATTAGCATTAGCATCACCTTCATTTCTAACTCTGTGCAGGCGGGGCTGGACGCCTGTGTCAACACCTTGTTAGCATTAGCATTAGCATCACCTTCATTTCTAACTCTGTGCAGGCGGGGCTGGACGCCTGTGTCAACACCATGTTAGCATTAGCATCAGCATTAGCATCACCTTCATAAATACAGCACTTAGTATGTGTGTACTCACCCCAAGTATAGTTGTATAGTACTTAATATGTGTTTACTGTTCCAAGTATAGTAGTATAGTACTTAGTATGTGTGTACTGATCCTAGTATAGTACTTAGTATGTGTGTACTGATCCTAGTATAGTACTTAGTATGTGTGTACTGATCCTAGTATAGTACTTAGTATGCGTGTACTGATCCTAGTATAGTACTTAGTATGTGTGTACTGATCCTGGTATAGTACTTAGTATGTGTGTACTGATCCTAGTATAGTACTTAGTATGTGTGTACTGATCCTAGTATAGTACTTAGTATGTGTGTACTGATCCTAGTATAGTACTTAGTATGTGTGTACTGATCCTAGTATAGTACTTAGTATGTGTGTACTGATGCTAGTATAGTACTTAGTATGTGTGTACTGATCCTAGTATAGTACTTAGTATGCGTGTACTGATGCTAGTATAGTACTTAGTATGTGTGTACTGATCCTAGTATAGTACTTAGTATGTGTGTACTGATGCTAGTATAGTACTTAGTATGTGTGTACTGATCCTAGTATAGTACTTAGTATGTGTGTACTGATCCTAGTATAGTACTTAGTATGTGTGTACTGATCCTAGTATAGTACTTAGTATGTGTGTACTGATCCTAGTATAGTACTTAGTATGTGTGTACTGATGCTAGTATAGTACTTAGTATGTGTGTACTGATGCTAGTATAGTATTTAGTATGTGTGTACTGATCCTAGTATAGTACTTTGTATGTGTGTACTGATCCTAGTATAGTGCTTAGTATGTGTGTACTGATGCTAGTATAGTACTTAGTATGTGTGTACTGATCCTAGTATAGTACTTAGTATGCGTGTACTGATCCTAGTATAGTACTTAGTATGCGTGTACTGATCCTAGTATAGTACTTAGTATGTGTGTACTGATCCTAGTATAGTACTTAGTATGTGTGTACTGATCCTAGTATAGTACTTAGTATGTGTGTACTGATGCTAGTATAGTACTTAGTATGTGTGTACTGACCCAAGTGAAGCCCACACAGTTGATGGCGTCGGCCAACATGTCTCCCAACAAGGACGGCCATGATGTCAGACTGGGGTAATAAGCGTGCATGTGAGGACTCT
The DNA here is from genome assembly GCF_033978795.1 of Nerophis ophidion. NCBI lineage: Eukaryota > Metazoa > Chordata > Actinopteri > Syngnathiformes > Syngnathidae > Nerophis > Nerophis ophidion. Next base: position 38,210,101 of record NC_084635.1, on the reverse strand, counting down.
GCCAGTGAACCACCTGTAACACACATCATGTCATAGTAGTACTGTACACATCATGTCATAGTAGTACTGTACACATCATGTCATAGTAGTACTGTACACATCATGTCATAGTAGTACTGTACATATCATGTCATAGTAGTACTGTACACATCATGTCATAGTAGTACTGTACATATCATGTCATAGTAGTACTGTACATATCATGTCATAGTAGTACTGTACACATCATGTCATAGTAGTACTGTACACATCATGTCATAGTAGTACTGTACATATCATGTCATAGTAGTACTGTACACATCATGTCATAGTAGTACTGTACACATCATGTCATAGTAGTACTGTACATATCATGTCATAGTAGTACTGTACACATCATGTCATAGTAGTACTGTTCATATCATGTCATAGTAGTACTGTACACATCATGTCATAGTAGTACTGTGTACAGTAAATATATATGATGTCATAGTAGTACTGTGTACAGTAAATATATATGATGTCATAGTGGACAGTGAAGTGAATTATATTTATATAACGCTTTTCTTTCGTGACTCAAAGCGCTTTACACAGTGAAAGCCAACATGTGGGTGGCATGTACAGCAGTGTGGGTGGCATGTACTGCAGTGAGGGTGGCATGTACAGCAGTGTGGGTGGCATGTACTGCAGTGTGGGTGGCATGTACAGCAGTGAGGGTGGCATGTACAGCAGTGTGGGTGGCATGTACAGCAGTGAGGGTGGCATGTACAGCAGTGAGGGTGGCATGTACAGCAGTGTGGGTGGCATGTACAGCAGTGAGGGTGGCATGTACTGCAGTGTGGGTGGCATGTACAGCAGTGTGGGTGGCATGTACAGCAGTGTGGGTGGCATGTACAGCAGTGAGGGTGGCATGTACAGCAGTGTGGGTGGCATGTACAGCAGTGAGGGTGGCATGTACAGCAGTGTGGGTGGCATGTACAGCAGTGAGGGTGGCATGTACTGCAGTGTGGGTGGCATGTACAGCAGTGTGGGTGGCATGTACAGCAGTGTGGGTGGCATGTACTGCAGTGTGGGTGGCATGTACAGCAGTGAGGGTGGCATGTACAGCAGTGTGGGTGGCATGTACAGCAGTGAGGGTGGCATGTACAGCAGTGAGGGTGGCATGTACAGCAGTGTGGGTGGCATGTACAGCAGTGAGGGTGGCATGTACTGCAGTGTGGGTGGCATGTACAGCAGTGTGGGTGGCATGTACAGCAGTGTGGGTGGCATGTACAGCAGTGAGGGTGGCATGTACAGCAGTGTGGGTGGCATGTACAGCAGTGAGGGTGGCATGTACAGCAGTGTGGGTGGCATGTACAGCAGTGAGGGTGGCATGTACTGCAGTGTGGGTGGCATGTACAGCAGTGTGGGTGGCATGTACAGCAGTGTGGGTGGCATGTACAGCAGTGAGGGTGGCATGTACAGCAGTGTGGGTGGCATGTACAGCAGTGAGGGTGGCATGTACAGCAGTGTGGGTGGCATGTACAGCAGTGTGGGTGGCATGTACAGCAGTGAGGGTGGCATGTACAGCAGTGTGGGTGGCATGTACAGCAGTGTGGGTGGCATGTACAGCAGTGTGGGTGGCATGTACAGCAGTGAGGGTGGCATGTACAGCAGTGTGGGTGGCATGTACAGCAGTGTGGGTGGCATGTACATCAGTGTGGGTGGCATGTACAGCAGTGTGGGTGGCATGTACAGCAGTGTGGGTGGCATGTACAGCAGTGTGGGTGGCATGTACAGCAGTGTGGTTGGCATGTACATCAGTGAGGGTGGCATGTACAGCAGTGTGGGTGGCATGTACAGCAGTGTGGGTGGCATGTACAGCAGTGTGGGTGGCATGTACATCAGTGAGGGTGGCATGTACAGCAGTGTGGGTGGCATGTACAGCAGTGTGGGTGGCATGTACAGCAGTGTGGGTGGCATGTACATCAGTGTGGGTGGCATGTACAGCAGTGAGGGTGGCATGTACAGCAGTGTGGGTGGCATGTACAGCAGTGAGGGTGGCATGTACAGCAGTGTGGGTGGCATGTACATCAGTGTGGGTGGCATGTACAGCAGTGAGGGTGGCATGTACAGCAGTGTGGGTGGCATGTACAGCAGTGAGGGTGGCATGTACAGCAGTGTGGGTGGCATGTACAGCAGTGTGGGTGGCATGTACATCAGTGTGGGTGGCATGTACAGCAGTGTGGGTGGCATGTACAGCAGTGTGGGTGGCATGTACAGCAGTGAGGGTGGCATGTACAGCAGTGAGGGTGGCATGTACAGCAGTGTGGGTGGCATGTACATCAGTGTGGGTGGCATGTACAGCAGTGAGGGTGGCATGTACAGCAGTGTGGGTGGCATGTACAGCAGTGTGGGTGGCATGTACTGCAGTGTGGGTGGCATGTACAGCAGTGTGGGTGGCATGTACTGCAGTGTGGGTGGCATGTACAGCAGTGAGGGTGGCATGTACAGCAGTGTGGGTGGCATGTACTGCAGTGTGGGTGGCATGTACAGCAGTGTGGGTGGCATGTACTGCAGTGTGGGTGGCATGTACAGCAGTGAGGGTGGCATGTACTGCAGTGTGGGTGGCATGTACAGCAGTGAGGGTGGCATGTACAGCAGTGTGGGTGGCATGTACAGCAGTGTGGGTGGCATGTACAGCAGTGAGGGTGGCATGTACAGCAGTGAGGGTGGCATGTACAGCAGTGTGGGTGGCATGTACAGCAGTGTGGGTGGCATGTACAGCAGTGTGGGTGGCATGTACATCAGTGTGGGTGGCATGTACAGCAGTGTGGGTGGCATGTACTGCAGTGTGGGTGGCATGTACAGCAGTGTGGGTGGCATGTACAGCAGTGTGGGTGGCATGTACTGCAGTGTGGGTGGCATGTACAGCAGTGTGGGTGGCATGTACTGCAGTGTGGGTGGCATGTACAGCAGTGTGGGTGGCATGTACTGCAGTGTGGGTGGCATGTACAGCAGTGTGGGTGGCATGTACTGCAGTGTGGGTGGCATGTACAGCAGTGAGGGTGGCATGTACTGCAGTGTGGGTGGCATGTACTGCAGTGTGGGTGGCATGTACAGCAGTGAGGGTGGCATGTACAGCAGTGTGGGTGGCATGTACATCAGTGTGGGTGGTACTACACTGGCAGCAGGTGGCTCAAGTGTCTTGCTCAAGGACACAACTGCAGCGACTAGGATGGCGGACGCGGGGATCGAACCTGGAACCCTCAAGTTGCTGGCTCGGTCACTCTACTACACGAGCTATACCACTATACCCATCATAGTACTTTGCAGTATTATGATGTCATTGTGGATAGTAGTACTGTATACAATAAATATTGACGGTATTATGATGTCATAGTACTTTACTGTAGTACTGCATGTAGTACTACAGTAAAGTGTGCATGTAGTACTACAGTAAAGTGTGTATATAGTACTACAGTAAAGTGTGTACAAGAGCAGGTACTTACTTTACTGTAGTACTGCATGTCGTACTACAGTAGAGTGTGTACAAGAGGAGGTACTTACTACAAGAGCAGGTACTTACTCAGTTTACTGTAGTACTGCATGTAGTACTGCAGTAGAGCGTGTAGAAGAGCAGGTACTTACTCCCTTTACTGTAGTACTGCATGTAGTACTTCATGTAGTAGTGCAGTAGAGAGTGTACAAGAGCAGGTACTTACTCCCTTTACTGTAGTACTGCATTTAGTACTGCAGTAGAGCGTGTACAAGAGAAGGTACTTACTACAAAAGCGGGTACTTACTCAGTTTACTGTAGTACTGCATGTAGTACTGCAGTAGAGTGTGTAGAAGAGCAGGTACTTACTCCCTTTACTGTAGTACTGCATTTAGTACTGCAGTAGAGCGTGTACTAGAGAAGGTACTAACTACAAGAGCAGGTACTTACTCAGTTTACTGTGGTACTGCATGTAGTACTGCAGTAGAGTGTGTAGAAGAGCAGGTACTTATTCCCTTTACTGTAGTATTGCATGTAGTACTGCAGTAGAGTGTGTACAAGAGCAGGTACTTACTACCTTTACTGAAGTACTTCATGTAGTACTGCAGTAGAGCGTGTACAAGAGCAGGTACTTACTCCCTTTACTGTAGTACTGCATTTAGTACTGCAGTAGAGCGTGTACAAGAGAAGGTACTTACTACAAAAGCAGGTACTTACTCAGTTTACTGTAGTACTGCATGTAGTACTGCAGTAGAGTGTGTACAAGAGCATGTACTTACTCCCTTTACTGAAGTACTGCATGTAGTACTTCATGTAGTAGTGCAGTAGAGAGTGTACAAGAGCAGGTACTTACTCCCTTTACTGTAGTACTGCATTTAGTACTGCAGTAGAGCATGTACAAGAGAAGGTACTTACTACAAAAACAGGTACTTACTCAGTTTACTGTAGTACTGCATGTAGTACTGCAGTAGAGTGTGTACAAGAGCAGGTACTTACTCACTTTACTGTAGTACTGCATGTAGTACTTCATGTAGTAGTGCAGTAGAGCGTGTACAAGAGCAGGTACTTACTACAAGAGCAGGTACTTACTCAGTTTATTGTAGTACTGCATGTGGTACTGCAGTAGGGCGTGTACAAGAGCAGGTGTTTACTCACTTTAATTTAGTACTGAATATAGTACTGTAGTACTGCATATATTACTGTAGTATTGCATATAATACTACAGTAGAGCATGTACAAGGGCAGGTACTTACTCAGTTTACTGTAGTACTGCATGTAGTACTGCAGTGGAGTGTGTACAAGAGCAGGTACTTACTCAGTTTACTGTAGTACTGCATGTAGTACTCCAGTAGAGCGTGTACAAGAGCAGGTACTTACTACAAGAGCAGGTACTTACTCAGTTTACTGTAGTACTGCATGTAGTACTGCAGTAGAGTGTGTAGAAGAGCAGGTACTTATTCCCTTTACTGTAGTACTGCATGTAGTACTGCAGTAGAGCATGTACAAGAGCAGGTACTTACTCCCTTTACTGTAGTACTGCATGTAGTACTTCATGTAGTAGTGCAGTAGTGCGTGTACAAGAGCAGGTACTTACTACAAGAGCAGGTATTTACTCAGTTTACTGTAGTACTGCATGTAGTACTGCAGTAGAGCGTGTAGAAGAGCAGGTACTTATTCCCTTTACTGTAGTACTGCATGTAGTCCTGCATGTAGTACTGCATTAGAGCATGTACAAGAGCGGGTACTTATTCCCTTTACTGTAGTACTGCATGTAGTACTACAGTAGAGCATGTACAAGAGTAGGTACTTACTACAAGAGCAGGTACTTACTCAGTTTACTGTAGTACTGCATGTAGTACTGCAGTAGAGTGTGTAGAAGAGCAGGTACTTACTACAAGAGCAAGTACTTACTCAGTTTACTGTAGTACTGCATGTGGTACTACAGTAGACCGTGTAGAAGAGCAGGTACTTACTCCCTTTACTGTAGTACTGCATGTAGTACTGCAGTAGAACGTGTAGAAGAGCAGGTACTTACTCCCTTTACTGTAGTACTGCATGTAGCACTGCATGTAGTACTTCATGTAGTACTGCAGTAGAACGTGTAGAAGAGCAGGTACTTACTCCCTTTACTGTAGTACTGCATGTAGTACTGCAGTAGAGTGTGTAGAAGAGCAGGTACTTATTCCCTTTACTGTAGTATTGCATGTAGTACTGCAGTAGAGTGTGTACAAGAGCAGGTACTTACTACCTTTACTGAAGTACTTCATGTAGTACTGCAGTAGAGCGTGTACAAGAGCAGGTACTTACTCCCTTTACTGTAGTACTGCATGTAGTACTGCAGTAGGGCTTGTAGAAGAGTAGGTACTTAGTCCCTTTACTGTAGTACTGCATGTAGTACTGCATGTCGTACTGCATGTAGTACTGCATGTAGTACTACATGTAGTACTACAGTAGAGTGTGTAGAAGAGCAGGTACTTACTCCCTTTACTGTAGTACTGCATGTAGTACTTCATGTAGTACTACAGTAGAGTGTGTAGAAGAGCAGGTACTTACTCCCTTTACTGTAGTACTGCATGTAGTACTGCATGTAGTACTGCATATAGTACTGCAGTAGGGCTTGTAGAAGAGCAGGTACTTACTCCCGGCATGACGACTCTCTGGAAGTCCTGAAAGATGGCGTCCCAGTCCTCGGACTCTGCGGGCGCACGTTCTGGGATGAGGGCGCTCATGTAACCTGGTTTCACATCTGGAATGACTCTGCGGTCCTGGATGGTGCTCAGGTACTTGGTGATGTAGTCCACCAGCTCCTTACCTGGGATCAGGACTCACAGTCATGTGACTCATGATGAATTAGGATGGTTCAAGTACCTCGAAGGTTGTATTCCTCAGCCTGCATCTCTGCTTCCTGGGCCGTCTCAACACTCCGCCTCACCACCGCGTCGCTCCATTTATACACGCTTGGGGGACCACCCCCCCCTCCACCCTCATGACGCACTTCCACTTCATATGAGTCTCACACCACTTCCTATAGGACTCACACCACTTCATACATCACATTATATTATATGATTTTATGTCATATTATATTATAGTATATTGTATTATATTATGTTACATCACATTATATTATATTATATTTTATTATTATATATTATTTAATATTACATCATTCCTCCCACCTCCAAAGACATGCACCTGGGGGTAGGCCCCTCCCACCTCCAAAGACATGCACCTGGGGGTAAGCCCCTCCCACCTCCAAAGACATGCACCTGGGGATAGGCCCCTCCCACCTCCAAAGACATGCACCTGGGGGTAGGCTCCTCCCACCTCCAAAGACATGCACCTGGGGATAGGCCCCTCCTACCTCCAAAGACATGCACCTGGGGATAGGCCCCTCCCACCTCCATAGACATTCACCTGGGGGTAGGCTCCTCCCACCTCCAAAGACATGCACCTGGGGGTAGGCTCCTCCCACCTCCAAAGACATGCATCTGGGGGTAGGCTCCTCCCACCTCCAAAGACATTAAATGATCCCTTGTGTTTTAATGTTGTTTATCTGTGTTGATGAGGTGGTGACTTGTCCAGGGCCTACCGCGCCTTCCTTGTCCAGGGTGTGAAACGCCTTCCTTGTCCAGGGTGTACGCCATCTTCCTTGTCCAGGGTCTAACCCGCCTTCTTTGTCCAGGGTGTTCCTCGCTTTCCTTGTCCAGGGTCTAACCCGACTTCCTTGTCCAGGGTCTACCCCGCTTTCCTTGTCCAAGGTCTACCCCGCTTTCCTTGTCCATGATGGACCTCGCCTTCCTTGTCCAGGGTCTACCCTGCCTTCCTTGTCCAGGATGGACCTCGCCTTCCTTGTCCAGGGTCTACCCTGACTTCCTTGTCCAGGGTCTACGCAGCCTTCCTTGTCCAGGACGTACCTCGCCTTCCTTGTAAAGGGTCTACCCCGCTTTCCTTGTCCAGGATGTACCTCTCCTTCCTTGTCCAGGGTCTACCCTGCCTTCCTTGTCCAGGGTATATGTGCCTTCCTTGGATTATATATCACATTATATAATATTCAATTATATTATATTATATTATATTATACTATATTATAGGGCTTCACGGTGGAAGAGGGGTTAGTGCGTCTGCCTCACAATACGAAGTTCCTGCAGTCCTGGGTTCAAATCCAGGCTCGGGATCTTTCTGTGTGGAGTTTGCATGTTCTCCCCGTGAATGCGTGGGTTCCCTCCGGGTACTCCGGCTTCCTCCCACTTCCAAAGACATGCACCTGGGGATAGGTTAATTGGCAACACTAAATTGGCCCTAGTGTGTGAATGTGAGTGTGAATGTTGTCTGTCTATCTGTGTTGGCCCTGCGATGAGGTGGCGACTTGTCCAGGGTGTACCCTGCCTTCCGCCCGATTGTACCTGAGATAGGCGCCAGCGCCCCCCGCCACCCCGAAAGGGAATAAGCGGTAGAAAATGGATGGATGGATATACTATATTATGTTATATTATATTATAATATATTATATTTGAGGACCAGTCAAAGACAATTCAGAGTACAAGTACATTTTATTTCCACTGGCATACCAAACATTGTAACTTGGATTGTTTCCTTGGCTTTGAGACTCTCCAGATGGACCATGTGGTGAAAACATAACAAATTCCCTTCTTGTCTCTCATGGACACACCCCTGTTGTTGTTGACTTTGGACTGACTATCGGCTGCACGACATCAAGGCCGCCGACTAGAGAGGCTTACATACTCACCCCCCCAACCCCCCCCCCCCCCATCCCCCCCTCCCCCATCCAACGCCCTTGACACGAATCCCTTAACGGTGATGAGCTGCAGCCTGCCACCGTGGCCCCCACCCCCTCACCTCTGTTGCAAGTCTCCTGATGTATGTTGTAATATGTATGTGCTTTGCCATGGAGGTTTTTCCCACTCCAGACTGGGCGCCCTTAGGAGCTCAGTCTAGATTGGATATTTTTTACTCATACCTCCCCAGTGTTTACCTTTTACGGGGCGCCTTGTGGCGTTCCTGTTCTGTAACCATGTACACTGTTTGTTTGTAACCATGTACACTGTTTGTTTGTAACCATGTACACTGTTTGTTTGTAACCATGTACACTGTTTGTTTGTAACCATGTACACTGTTTGTTTGTAACCATGTACACTGTTTGTTTGTAACCATGTACACTGTTTGTTTGTAACCATGTACACTGTTTGTTTGTAACCCTTTACACTGTTTGTTTGTAACCATGTACACTGTTTGTTTGTAACCCTGTACACTGTTTGTTTGTAACCATGTACACTGTTTGTTTGTAACCATGTACACTGTTTGTTTGTAACCATGTACACTGTTTGTTTGTAACCATGTACACTGTTTGTTTGTAACCATGTACACTGTTTGTTTGTAACCATGTACACTGTTTGTTTGTAACCATGTACACTGTTTGTTTGTAACCCTGTACACTGTTTGTTTGTAACCATGTACACTGTTTGTTTGTAACCATGTACACTGTTTGTTTGTAACCATGCACACTGTTTGTTTGTAACCGTGTACACTGTTTGTTTGTAACCATGTACACTGTTTGTTTGTAACCATGTACACTGTTTGTTTGTAACCATGCACACTGTTTGTTTGTAACCATGTACACTGTTTGTTTGTAACCATGCACACTGTTTGTTTGTAACCATGCACACTGTTTGTTTGTAACCATGCACACTGTTTGTTTGTAACCATGTACACTGTTTGTTTGTAACCATGTACACTGTTTGTTTGTAACCATGTACACTGTTTGTTTGTAACCCTTTACACTGTTTGTTTGTAACCATGTACACTGTTTGTTTGTAACCGTGTACACTGTTTGTTTGTAACCATGCACACTGTTTGTTTGTAACCATGCACACTGTTTGTTTGTAACCATGCACACTGTTTGTTTGTAACCATGTACACTGTTTGTTTGTAACCATGTACACTGTTTGTTTGTAACCATGTACACTGTTTGTTTGTAACCATGTACACTGTTTGTTTGTAACCATGTACACTGTTTGTTTGTAACCATGTACACTGTTTGTTTGTAACCATGTACACTGTTTGTTTGTAACCATGTACACTGTTTGTTTGTAACCATGTACACTGTTTGTTTGTAACCATGTACACTGTTTGTTTGTAACCATGTACACTGTTTGTTTGTAACCATGCACACTGTTTGTTTGTAACCATGTACACTGTTTGTCTGTAACCATGTACACTGTTTGTCTGTAACCATGTACACTGTTTGTTTGTAACCATGTACACTGTTTGTTTGTAACCATGTACACTGTTTGTTTGTAACCATGTACACTGTTTGTTTGTAACCATGTACACTGTTTGTTTGTAACCATGTACACTGTTTGTTTGTAACCATGTACACTGTTTGTTTGTAACCATGTACACTGTTTGTTTGTAACCATGTACACTGTTTGTTTGTAACCATGTACACTGTTTGTTTGTAACCATGTACACTGTTTGTTTGTAACCATGCACACTGTTTGTTTGTAACCATGTACACTGTTTGTTTGTAACCATGTACACTGTTTGTTTGTAACCATGCACACTGTTTGTTTGTAACCATGTACACTGTTTGTTTGTAACCATGCACACTGTTTGTTTGTAACCATGTACTGTTTGTTTGTAACCATGTACACTGTTTGTTTGTAACCATGTACACTGTTTGTTTGTAACCATGTACACTGTTTGTAACCATGTACACTGTTTGTTTGTAACCATGTAGACTGTTTGTTTGTAACCATGTACACTGTTTGTTTGTAACCATGTACACTGTTTGTAACCATGTACACTGTTTGTTTGTAACCATGTACACTGTTTGTTTGTAACCATGTACACTGTTTGTTTGTAACCATGTACACTGTTTGTTTGTAACCATGTACACTGTTTGTTTGTAACCATGTACACTGTTTGTTTGTAACCATGTACACTGTTTGTTTGTAACCATGTACACTGTTTGTTTGTAACCCTGTACACTGTTTGTTTATAACCATGTACACTGTTTGTTTGTAACCATGTACACTGTTTGTTTGTAACCATGTACACTGTTTGTTTGTAACCATGTACACTGTTTGTCTGTAACCATGTACACTGTTTGTCTGTAACCATGTACACTGTTTGTTTGTAACCATGTACATTGTTTGTTTGTAACCATGTACACTGTTTGTTTGTAACCATGCACACTGTTTGTTTGTAACCATGTACACTGTTTGTTTGTAACCATGTACACTGTTTGTCTGTAACCATGTACACTGTTTGTTTGTAACCATGTACACTGTTTGTTTGTAACCATGCACACTGTTCGTTTGTAACCATGTACACTGTTTGTTTGTAACCATGTACACTGTTTGTTTGTAACCATGTACACTGTTTGTTTGTAACCATGTACACTGTTTGTCTGTAACCATGTACACTGTTTGTCTGTAACCATGTACACTGTTTGTTTGTAACAATGTACACTGTTTGTTTGTAACCATGTACACTGTTTGTTTGTAACCATGTACACTGTTTGTTTGTAACCATGTACACTGTTTGTTTGTAACCATGCACACTGTTTGTTTGTAACCATGCACACTGTTTGTTTGTAACCATGCACACTGTTTGTTTGTAACCATGCACACTGTTTGTTTGTAACCATGTACACTGTTTGTTTGTAACCATGTACACTGTTTGTTTGTAACCATGCACACTGTTTGTTTGTAACCATGCACACTGTTTGTTTGTAACCATGTACACTGTTTGTTTGTAACCATGTACACTGTTTGTTTGTAACCATGTACACTGTTTGTTTGTAACCATGCACACTGTGTGTTTGTAACCATGTACACTGTTTGTTTGTAACCATGTACACTGTTTGCTTGTAACCATGTACACTGTTTGTTTGTAACCATGTACACTGTTTGTTTGTAACCATGCACACTGTTTGTTTGTAACCATGTACACTGTTTGTTTGTAACCATGTTCACTGTTTGTTTGTAACCATGTACACTGTTTGTCTGTAACCATGTACACTGTTTGTTTGTAACCATGTACACTGTTTGTTTGTAACCATGCACACTGTTCGTTTGTAACCATGTACACTGTTTGTTTGTAACCATGTACACTGTTTGTTTGTAACCATGTACACTGTTTGTTTGTAACCATGTACACTGTTTGTCTGTAACCATGTACACTGTTTGTTTGTAACAATGTACACTGTTTGTTTGTAACCATGTACACTGTTTGTTTGTAACCATGTACACTGTTTGTTTGTAACCATGTACACTGTTTGTTTGTAACCATGCACACTGTTTGTTTGTAACCATGCACACTGTTTGTTTGTAACCATGCACACTGTTTGTTTGTAACCATGTACACTGTTTGTTTGTAACCATGCACACTGTTTGTTTGTAACCATGCACACTGTTTGTTTGTAACCATGTACACTGTTTGTTTGTAACCATGCACACTGTTTGTTTGTAACCATGTACACTGTTTGTTTGTAACCATGTACACTGTTTGCTTGTAACCATGTACACTGTTTGTTTGTAACCATGTACACTGTTTGTTTGTAACCATGTACACTGTTTGTTTGTAACCATGCACACTGTTTGTTTGTAACCATGTACACTGTTTGTTTGTAACCATGTACACTGTTTGTTTGTAACCATGTACACTGTTTGTTTGTAACCATGCACACTGTTTGTTTGTAACCATGTACACTGTTTGTTTGTAACCATGTACACTGTTTGTTTGTAACCATGCACACTGTTTGTTTGTAACCATGTACACTGTTTGTTTGTAACCATGCACACTGTTTGTTTGTAACCATGTACTGTTTGTTTGTAACCATGTACACTGTTTGTTTGTAACCATGTACACTGTTTGTTTGTAACCATGTACACTGTTTGTAACCATGTACACTGTTTGTTTGTAACCATGTAGACTGTTTGTTTGTAACCATGTACACTGTTTGTTTGTAACCATGTACACTGTTTGTAACCATGTACACTGTTTGTTTGTAACCATGTACACTGTTTGTTTGTAACCATGTACACTGTTTGTTTGTAACCATGTACACTGTTTGTTTGTAACCATGTACACTGTTTGTTTGTAACGCTTTACACTGTTTGTTTGTAACCATGTACACTGTTTGTTTGTAACCCTGTACACTGTTTGTTTGTAACCATGTACACTGTTTGTTTGTAACCATGTACACTGTTTGTTTGTAACCATGTACACTGTTTGTTTGTAACCATGTACACTGTTTGTCTGTAACCATGTACACTGTTTGTCTGTAACCATGTACACTGTTTGTTTGTAACCATGTACATTGTTTGTTTGTAACCATGTACACTGTTTGTTTGTAACCATGCACACTGTTTGTTTGTAACCATGTACACTGTTTGTTTGTAACCATGTACACTGTTTGTTTGTAACCATGTACACTGTTTGTTTGTAACCATGTACACTGTTTGTTTGTAACCATGTACACTGTTTGTTTGTAACCATGTACACTGTTTGTTTGTAACCATGTACACTGTTTGTTTGTAACCATGTACACTGTTTGTTTGTAACCATGTACACTGTTTGTTTGTAACCATGTACACTGTTTGTTTGTAACCATGCACACTGTTTGTTTGTAACCATGTACACTGTTTGTCTGTAACCATGTACACTGTTTGTCTGTAACCATGTACACTGTTTGTTTGTAACCATGTACACTGTTTGTTTGTAACCATGTACACTGTTTGTTTGTAACCATGTACACTGTTTGTTTGTAACCATGTACACTGTTTGTTTGTAACCATGTACACTGTTTGTTTGTAACCATGTACACTGTTTGTTTGTAACCATGTACACTGTTTGTTTGTAACCATGTACACTGTTTGTTTGTAACCATGTACACTGTTTGTTTGTAACCATGTACACTGTTTGTTTGTAACCATGCACACTGTTTGTTTGTAACCATGTACACTGTTTGTTTGTAACCATGTACACTGTTTGTTTGTAACCATGCACACTGTTTGTTTGTAACCATGTACACTGTTTGTTTGTAACCATGCACACTGTTTGTTTGTAACCATGTACTGTTTGTTTGTAACCATGTACACTGTTTGTTTGTAACCATGTACACTGTTTGTTTGTAACCATGTACACTGTTTGTAACCATGTACACTGTTTGTTTGTAACCATGTAGACTGTTTGTTTGTAACCATGTACACTGTTTGTTTGTAACCATGTACACTGTTTGTAACCATGTACACTGTTTGTTTGTAACCATGTACACTGTTTGTTTGTAACCATGTACACTGTTTGTTTGTAACCATGTACACTGTTTGTTTGTAACCATGTACACTGTTTGTTTGTAACCATGTACACTGTTTGTTTGTAACCCTGTACACTGTTTGTTTATAACCATGTACACTGTTTGTTTGTAACCATGTACACTGTTTGTTTGTAACCATGTACACTGTTTGTTTGTAACCATGTACACTGTTTGTCTGTAACCATGTACACTGTTTGTCTGTAACCATGTACACTGTTTGTTTGTAACCATGTACATTGTTTGTTTGTAACCATGTACACTGTTTGTTTGTAACCATGCACACTGTTTGTTTGTAACCATGTACTGTTTGTTTGTAACCATGTACACTGTTTGTCTGTAACCATGTACACTGTTTGTCTGTAACCATGTACACTGTTTGTCTGTAACCATGTACACTGTTTGTTTGTAACCATGTACACTGTTTGTCTGTAACCATGTACACTGTTTGTTTGTAACCATGTACACTGTTTGTTTGTAACCATGCACACTGTTCGTTTGTAACCATGTACACTGTTTGTTTGTAACCATGTACACTGTTTGTTTGTAACCATGTACACTGTTTGTTTGTAACCATGTACACTGTTTGTCTGTAACCATGTACACTGTTTGTCTGTAACCATGTACACTGTTTGTTTGTAACAATGTACACTGTTTGTTTGTAACCATGTACACTGTTTGTTTGTAACCATGTACACTGTTTGTTTGTAACCATGTACACTGTTTGTTTGTAACCATGTACACTGTTTGTCTGTAACCATGTACACTGTTTGTCTGTAACCATGTACACTGTTTGTTTGTAACAATGTACACTGTTTGCTTGTAACCATGTACACTGTTTGTTTGTAACCATGTACACTGTTTGTTTGTAACCATGTACACTGTTTGTTTGTAACCATGCACACTGTTTGTTTGTAACCATGCACACTGTTTGTTTGTAACCATGCACACTGTTTGTTTGTAACCATGCACACTGTTTGTTTGTAACCATGTACACTGTTTGTTTGTAACCATGTACACTGTTTGTTTGTAACCATGCACACTGTTTGTTTGTAACCATGCACACTGTTTGTTTGTAACCATGCACACTGTTTGTTTGTAACCATGTACACTGTTTGTTTGTAACCATGTACACTGTTTGTTTGTAACCATGCACACTGTGTGTTTGTAACCATGTACACTGTTTGTTTGTAACCATGTACACTGTTTGCTTGTAACCATGTACACTGTTTGTTTGTAACCATGTACACTGTTTGTTTGTAACCATGCACACTGTTTGTTTGTAACCATGTACACTGTTTGTTTGTAACCATGTTCACTGTTTGTTTGTAACCATGTACACTGTTTGTCTGTAACCATGTACACTGTTTGTTTGTAACCATGTACACTGTTTGTTTGTAACCATGCACACTGTTCGTTTGTAACCATGTACACTGTTTGTTTGTAACCATGTACACTGTTTGTTTGTAACCATGTACACTGTTTGTTTGTAACCATGTACACTGTTTGTCTGTAACCATGTACACTGTTTGTTTGTAACAATGTACACTGTTTGTTTGTAACCATGTACACTGTTTGTTTGTAACCATGTACACTGTTTGTTTGTAACCATGTACACTGTTTGTTTGTAACCATGCACACTGTTTGTTTGTAACCATGCACACTGTTTGTTTGTAACCATGCACACTGTTTGTTTGTAACCATGTACACTGTTTGTTTGTAACCATGCACACTGTTTGTTTGTAACCATGCACACTGTTTGTTTGTAACCATGTACACTGTTTGTTTGTAACCATGCACACTGTTTGTTTGTAACCATGTACACTGTTTGTTTGTAACCATGTACACTGTTTGCTTGTAACCATGTACACCGTTTGTTTGTAACCATGTACACTGTTTGTTTGTAACCATGTACACTGTTTGTTTGTAACCATGTACACTGTTTGTTTGTAACCATGTACACTGTTTGTTTGTAACCATGCACACTGTTTGTTTGTAACCATGTACACTGTTTGTTTGTAACCATGTACACTGTTTGTTTGTAACCATGCACACTGTTTGTTTGTAACCATGTACACTGTTTGTTTGTAACCATGCACACTGTTTGTTTGTAACCATGTACTGTTTGTTTGTAACCATGTACACTGTTTGTTTGTAACCATGTACACTGTTTGTTTGTAACCATGTACACTGTTTGTAACCATGTACACTGTTTGTTTGTAACCATGTAGACTGTTTGTTTGTAACCATGTACACTGTTTGTTTGTAACCATGTACACTGTTTGTAACCATGTACACTGTTTGTTTGTAACCATGTAGACTGTTTGTTTGTAACCATGTACACTGTTTGTTTGTAACCATGTACACTGTTTGTAACCATGTACACTGTTTGTTTGTAACCATGTACACTGTTTGTTTGTAACCATGTACACTGTTTGTTTGTAACCATGTACACTGTTTGTTTGTAACCATGTACACTGTTTGTTTGTAACGCTTTACACTGTTTTTTTGTAACCATGTACACTGTTTGTTTGTAACCCTGTACACTGTTTGTTTGTAACCATGTACACTGTTTGTTTGTAACCATGTACACTGTTTGTTTGTAACCATGTACACTGTTTGTTTGTAACCATGTACACTGTTTGTCTGTAACCATGTACACTGTTTGTCTGTAACCATGTACACTGTTTGTTTGTAACCATGTACATTGTTTGTTTGTAACCATGTACACTGTTTGTTTGTAACCATGCACACTGTTTGTTTGTAACCATGTACACTGTTTGTTTGTAACCATGTACACTGTTTGTCTGTAACCATGTACACTGTTTGTTTGTAACCATGTACACTGTTTGTTTGTAACCATGCACACTGTTTGTTTGTAACCATGCACACTGTTTGTTTGTAACCATGTACACTGTTTGTTTGTAACCATGTACACTGTTTGTAACCATGTACACTGTTTGTTTGTAACCATGTACACTGTTTGTTTGTAACCATGTACACTGTTTGTTTGTAACCATGTACACTGTTTGTTTGTAACCATGTACACTGTTTGTTTGTAACCATGTACACTGTTTGTTTGTAACCATGTACACTGTTTGTTTGTAACCATGTACACTGTTTGTTTGTAACCATGTACACTGTTTGTTTGTAACAATGTACACTGTTTGTTTGTAACCATGTACACTGTTTGTTTGTAACCATGTACACTGTTTGTTTGTAACCATGTACACTGTTTGTTTGTAACCATGCACACTGTTTGTTTGTAACCATGCACACTGTTTGTTTGTAACCATGCACACTGTTTGTTTGTAACCATGCACACTGTTTGTTTGTAACCATGTACACTGTTTGTTTGTAACCATGTACACTGTTTGTTTGTAACCATGCACACTGTTTGTTTGTAACCATGCACACTGTTTGTTTGTAACCATGCACACTGTTTGTTTGTAACCATGTACACTGTTTGTTTGTAACCATGTACACTGTTTGTTTGTAACCATGCACACTGTGTGTTTGTAACCATGTACACTGTTTGTTTGTAACCATGTACACTGTTTGCTTGTAACCATGTACACTGTTTGTTTGTAACCATGTACACTGTTTGTTTGTAACCATGCACACTGTTTGTTTGTAACCATGTACACTGTTTGTTTGTAACCATGTTCACTGTTTGTTTGTAACCATGTACACTGTTTGTCTGTAACCATGTACACTGTTTGTTTGTAACCATGTACACTGTTTGTTTGTAACCATGCACACTGTTCGTTTGTAACCATGTACACTGTTTGTTTGTAACCATGTACACTGTTTGTTTGTTACCATGTACACTGTTTGTTTGTAACCATGTACACTGTTTGTCTGTAACCATGTACACTGTTTGTTTGTAACAATGTACACTGTTTGTTTGTAACCATGTACACTGTTTGTTTGTAACCATGTACACTGTTTGTTTGTAACCATGCACACTGTTTGTTTGTAACCATGCACACTGTTTGTTTGTAACCATGCACACTGTTTGTTTGTAACCATGTACACTGTTTGTTTGTAACCATGTACACTGTTTGCTTGTAACCATGTACACCGTTTGTTTGTAACCATGCACACTGTTTGTTTGTAACCATGTACACTGTTTGTTTGTAACCATGCACACTGTTTGTTTGTAACCATGTACACTGTTTGTTTGTAACCATGCACACTGTTTGTTTGTAACCATGTACACTGTTTGTTTGTAACCATGTACACTGTTTGCTTGTAACCATGTACACCGTTTGTTTGTAACCATGTACACTGTTTGTTTGTAACCATGTACACTGTTTGTTTGTAACCATGTACACTGTTTGTTTGTAACCATGTACACTGTTTGTTTGTAACCATGCACACTGTTTGTTTGTAACCATGTACACTGTTTGTTTGTAACCATGTACACTGTTTGTTTGTAACCATGCACACTGTTTGTTTGTAACCATGTACACTGTTTGTTTGTAACCATGCACACTGTTTGTTTGTAACCATGTACTGTTTGTTTGTAACCATGTACACTGTTTGTTTGTAACCATGTACACTGTTTGTTTGTAACCATGTACACTGTTTGTAACCATGTACACTGTTTGTTTGTAACCATGTAGACTGTTTGTTTGTAACCATGTACACTGTTTGTTTGTAACCATGTACACTGTTTGTAACCATGTACACTGTTTGTTTGTAACCATGTACACTGTTTGTTTGTAACCATGTACACTGTTTGTTTGTAACCATGTACACTGTTTGTTTGTAACCATGTACACTGTTTGTTTGTAACGCTTTACACTGTTTGTTTGTAACCATGTACACTGTTTGTTTGTAACCCTGTACACTGTTTGTTTGTAACCATGTACACTGTTTGTTTGTAACCATGTACACTGTTTGTTTGTAACCATGTACACTGTTTGTTTGTAACCATGTACACTGTTTGTCTGTAACCATGTACACTGTTTGTCTGTAACCATGTACACTGTTTGTTTGTAACCATGTACATTGTTTGTTTGTAACCATGTACACTGTTTGTTTGTAACCATGCACACTGTTTGTTTGTAACCATGTACACTGTTTGTTTGTAACCATGTACACTGTTTGTCTGTAACCATGTACACTGTTTGTTTGTAACCATGTACACTGTTTGTTTGTAACCATGCACACTGTTTGTTTGTAACCATGCACACTGTTTGTTTGTAACCATGTACACTGTTTGTTTGTAACCATGTACACTGTTTGTAACCATGTACACTGTTTGTTTGTAACCATGTACACTGTTTGTTTGTAACCATGTACACTGTTTGTTTGTAACCATGTACACTGTTTGTTTGTAACCATGTACACTGTTTGTTTGTAACCATGTACACTGTTTGTTTGTAACCATGTACACTGTTTGTTTGTAACCATGTACACTGTTTGTTTGTAACCATGTACACTGTTTGTTTGTAACCATGTACACTGTTTGTTTGTAACCATGTACACTGTTTGTTTGTAACCATGTACACTGTTTGTTTGTAACCATGTACACTGTTTGTTTGTAACCATGCACACTGTTTGTTTGTAACCATGTACACTGTTTGTTTGTAACCATGTACACTGTTTGTTTGTAACCATGTACACTGTTTGTTTGTAACCATGTACACTGTTTGTTTGTAATTATGCACACTGTTTGTTTGTAACCATGTACATTGTTTGTTTGTAACCATGTACACTGTTTGTTTGTTTGTTTGTCTCATCTTCAACGGGTTTGTGTTGAAAACCAAGTTTCCTTGTACTTGTGCAATGACAATACAGACCTACCTACCAACTTAGGTGTTATTTCACAATAAATATTATATGACTTCATATGACATTATTTTGTAATATTTTATATAATATGTTATTTCACATTATATTTTATTATAATATAGCACATTTAAAATAATCCAGTTGATCCACAGAAAAAAAAAAATCAATAAAAAAGTAAAAGGGTCAAAAAAAACAATGACATGAATATTAAAACCACATCAGTTTTTCAAAATAAAAGTCCAAAAGAAACATGATGTTTTCAGTCACGTGTTATGATTATTGTCACAACATGAATATGACTATTGTGACATTTACCAGCGAGTCATCAGATCAAAGGTAAATGTTATCATTGCTTTCAGTTTGGATCCACTGAAGTGTGCATGAACATCATCTTCTTGCTCTTTGTGATGGACTCGAATTATTCTTCTGCTTTCATGTCGGAGGAAAGTGTGTGGACTCCTCTTTCAAGCAGGGTGATTCTGTGACTAGATGATTGTGTGATGGAGCTCCAAGTGCTGCTGCAGCCTTGAAAGTGAAGGTCAGCTGCACTCTCGTCATCACGTCAACAAGCAACATTGTTCTGCTCAACATTGCTCATAAATCACTACAAGTCAACAATAATACAAACACACCTTTGTACCAATGTTCTAATAATATATATTATATCCATCCATCCAGCCATCCATCTTCTTCCGCTTATCCGAGGTCGGGTCGCGGGGGCAGCAGCCTAAGCAGGGAAACCCAGACTTCCCTCTCTCCAGCCACTTCGTCTAGCTCTTCCCGGGGGATCCCAAGGCGTTCCCAGGCCAGCCGGGAGACATAGTCTTCCCAACGTGTCCTGGGTCTTCCCCGTGGCCTCCTACCGGTTGGACGTGCCCTAAACACCTCCCTAGGGAGGCGTTTGGGTGGCATCCTGACCAGATGCCCGAACCACCTCATCTGGCTCCTCTCCATGTGAAGGAGCAGCGGCTTTACTTTGAGTTCCTCCCAGATGGCAGAGCTTCTCACCCTATCTCTAAGGGAGAGACCTGGAAACTCATTTGGGCCGCTTGTACCCGTGATCTTATCCTTTCGGTCATGACCCAAAGCTCATGACCATAGGTGAGGATGGGAACGTAGACCGATCGGTAAATTGAGAGCTTTGCCTTCCGGCTCAGCTCTTTCTTCACCACAACGGATCGATACAACGTCCGCATTACTGAAGACCCCGCACCGATCCGCCTGTCGATCTCATGATCCACTCTTCCCCCACTCGTGAACAAGACTCCTAGGTACTTGAACTCCTCAACTTGGGGCAGGGTCTCCTCCCCAACCCGGAGATGGCATTCCACCCTTTTCCGGGCGAGAACCATGGACTCGGACTTGGAGGTGCTGATTCTCATTCTGGTCGCTTCACACTCGGCTGCAAACCGATCCAGTGAGAGCTGAAGATCCCGGTCAGATGAAGCCATCAGGACCACATCATCTGCAAAAAGCAGAGACCTAATCCTGCGGTCACCAAACCGGAACCCCTCAACGCCTTGACTGCGCCTAGAAATTCTGTCCATAAAAGTTATGAACATAATATATATACCATATAGTTATATATATTATAATATAATAAAATACCATAATATTATAATATTGTTGTATAACAATATTATAATAATATTATATCATAATTGTATTGCATAAGATTAGGCCTGTCCAGACTTTTTCCAAATAGGCAATATTTACATTTTGTTAATGAGCTACAACTAGATGTATTGATAGATAGTACTTTATTGATTCCTTCAGGAGAGTTCCTTCGGGAAAATTAAAAACTAATGTCGTTGGAAAATATATGATTTATTGTAAGTAATATTTACAAATGACAACTTACCAACATTGTTGATTGTTGTCTGATCAACACCGTGTGTGTCTGATAAATACATTTTGATTGCAAGACATAAATATTGAGCACAACAGTGCAGTGTTGTTCAAGAGACGTTAAAAGCAATCATTTGGACAAATGTCAATGATGGTTTGGACCAGGGGTGCCCACACTTTTTCTGCAGGCGAGCTACTTTTCAATTGACCAACTTGAGGGAATCTACCTCATTTATATATATCATTTATATTTATTTATTTATGAAAGAGACATTTTTGTAAACAAGTTAAATGTGTTTAATGATAATACAAGCATGTGTAACACATATAGATGTCTTTCTTTCACGAAGACAAGAATATAAGTTGGTGCATTACCTGATTCTGATGACTTGCATTGATTGGAATCAGACAGTAATGATGATAACGCCCACATTTTCAAATGGAGGAGAAAAAAAGTTGTCCTTTCTGTACAATACCACATGAAAGTGGTTGGTTTTTGGCATCTAATTCATCCAGCTTCCATACACTTTACAAGAAAAACATTGGCGGCAAATTCCGTAGCTTGCTTGATTGACATTCACGGCACCCGAGGGTCTTGTGAGATGACGCTGGCTGCTGCCAGTTCATTATTATGAAAAAATGACAGAGAGGAAGGCGAGAAACACTTTTTATTTCAACAGACTTTCGTGCCGTCAAAACTCCAAAGGCCGACTGCACATTTCCTATCTTCACAATAAAAGCCCTGCTTCATGCTGCCTGCGCTAACAAAATAAGAGTCTCGGAAAGCTGGCGTGCACAAGTGATGTGCACGCCAGCTTTCTGAGGGATCGCTTGTGCACGCCAGTTTTCCCAGACTCTGTATTTTGTTAGCGCAGGCAGCATGAAGCAGGGCTTTTATTGTGAAGATAGGAAATGTGCAGTCGGCCTTTAGAGTTTTGACGGTAGGTACGGCGCGAGAGTCTGTTGAAATAAAAAGTGTTTCTCGCCTTCCTCTCGGTCATATTTTCATAATAATGATCTTGCAGCAGCCAGCGTCATCTCACAAGACCCTCCGATACAGTGAATGTCATTTAAGTGACGTCTTGGTGAAGATTGATGATCACTCATTTTTAGGTCTATTTTTTTTTAAAAGCCTGGCTGGAGATCGACTGACACACCCCCCCGCGGTCGACTGGTAGCTCGCGATCGACGTAATGCCCACCCCTGGATTAGACGAATGTCAATAATTGATTAGACAAATGTCAATGACAAATATATTTGTTTATCATTATCATTGTTAGCTGTACGCCTAACCTAATGATATGATCATGTAAACAGTCATATTTTCAACAACAAAATCAGAATGTATATATCATTTATTTCCAGAAACTTCAGGATGACCTTTTTGGAGTTCCTACTTGATTGTATTTCTGTCTTTCAGTGTCACTTAAGATGTGACTTTAAGGTTTTACTACTTACGTATAAAATACTACACGGTCTAGCTCCATCCTATCTTGCCGATTGTATTGTACCATATGTCCCGGCAAGAAATCTGCCTTCAAAGAACTCCGGCTTATTAGTGATTCCCAGAGCCCAAAAAAAGTCTGCGGGCTATAGAGCGTTTTCTATTGGGGCTCCAGTACTCTGGAATGTTCTAGCAGTAACAGTTCGAGATGCCACCCATCTTAAAACTCATTTGTATACTTTAGCCTTTAAATAGACCCCCTTTTTAGACCAGTTGATCTGCCGTTTCTTTTCTGCTCTGCTCTGCCCCGCTCTCCCTTGTGGAGGGGAGGGGGGGGGGGGGGGGGCACAGTTCTGGTGGCCATGGCGGTCCGGTCCAAGGTTTCTCATTGTCATCCCATTGGATTGAGTTTTTCCTTGCCCTGATGTGGGATCTGCACCGAGGACGTCGTTGTGGCTTGTGCAGCCCTTTGAGACACTTGTGATTTAGGGCTATATAAATAAACATTGATTGAATGATTGATTTAGTGAGTGCATTAATTTTATTAACAATATTTCAAAATGATAATAGAATGAAAAACAGTATGTGCTGAAAAGGGAGGATAAATGTGCAGTTTTTAAATAGCTCTGTATGTTAAACATTCCTTATTATGTGTGTGCACATTGTGTCCAGCAGGTGGCAGCATAGCGCCTGGAGAGTGGCGCCGCGCAGCAAGACTTTGAGGAGGAGAAGAAGAAGAAGAAGAAGAAGAAGAAGGAGAAGACGAGGAAGACGAGGAAGGAATCAGCTGGCAAAGAAAGTATTTGGAGTCAAAGAAGCTGTCAACAAAGGTATTTCCAGGTAAACATTATCGGTCAGTGGTGTTTACATGTAGCAGCCTTGTCGTCAAGTGTGTTTGTTTAACGTCTCACATTAGCTGCGTGAGCTCATGCTAAACATCATAGCTGCACTCAGCTAAGCTACATGCTAACTGTTAGTGCTAAATGTTGGCATTTAGTCCATCTTTGACTAATAAATGTTGGCATTAAGTCCATCTTTGATTAATAAATGTTGGCATTAAGTCCATCTTTGATTAATAAATGTTCACATTAAGTCCATCTTTGACTAATAAATGTTCACATTAAGTCCATCTTTGACTAATAAATGTTCACATTAAGTCCATCTTTGACTAATAAATGTTCACATTAAGTCCATCTTTGACTAATAATTGTTGGCATTAAGTACATTTTTGACTAATAAATGTTCACATTAAGTCCGTCTTTGACTAAAAAATGTTCACATTAAGTCCATCTTTGACTAATAAATGTTCACATTAAGTCCATCTTTGACTAATAAATGTTGGCATTAAGTCCATCTTTGACTAATAAATGTTCACATTAAGTCCATCTTTGACTAATAAATGTTCACATTAAGTCCATCTATGACTAATAAATGTTCACATTAAGTCCATCTATGACTAATAAATGTTCACATTAAGTCCATCTTTGACTAATAAATGTTCACATTAAGTCCATCTTTGACTAATAAATGTTCACATTAAGTCCATCTTTGACTAATAAATGTTCACATTAAGTTCATCTTTGACCAATAAATGTTCACATTAAGTCCATCTTTGACTAATAATTGTTGGCATTAAGTACATTTTTGACTAATAAATGTTCACATTAAGTCCGTCTTTGACTAAAAAATGTTCACATTAAGTCCATCTTTGACTAATAAATGTTCACATTAAGTCCATCTATGACTAATAAATGTTCACATTAAGTCCATCTATGACTAATAAATGTTCACATTAAGTCCATCTATGACTAATAAATGTTCACATTAAGTCCATCTTTGACTAATAAATGTTCACATTAAGTCCATCTATGACTAATAAATGTTCACATTAAGTCCATCTATGACTAATAAATGTTCACATTAAGTCCATCTTTGACTAATAAATGTTCACATTAAGTCCATCTATGACTAATAAATGTTCACATTAAGTCCATCTATGACTAATAAATGTTCACATTAAGTCCATCTTTGACTAATAAATGTTCACATTAAGTCCATCTTTGACTAATAAATGTTCACATTAAGTCCATCTTTGACTAATAAATGTTCACATTAAGTTCATCTTTGACCAATAAATGTTCACATTAAGTCCATCTTTGACTAATAATTGTTGGCATTAAGTACATTTTTGACTAATAAATGTTCACATTAAGTCCGTCTTTGACTAAAAAATGTTCACATTAAGTCCATCTTTGACTAATAAATGTTCACATTAAGTCCATCTTTGACTAATAACTGTTCACATTAAGTCCATCTTTGATTAATAAATGTTCACATTAAGTCCATCTATGACTAATAAATGTTCACATTAAGTCCATCTTTGACTAATAAATGTTCACATTAAGTCCATCTTTGACTAATAAATGTTCACATTAAGTCCATCTTTGACTAATAAATGTTCACATTAAGTTCATCTTTGACCAATAAATGTTCCCATTAAGTCCATCTTTGACTAATAATTGTTGGCATTAAGTACATTTTTGACTAATAAATGTTCACATTAAGTCCGTCTTTGACTAAAAAATGTTCACATTAAGTCCATCTTTGACTAATAAATGTTCACATTAAGTCCATCTTTGACTAATAAATGTTCACATTAAGTCCATCTTTGACTGATAAATGTTCACAAGTCCATCTTTGACTAATAAATGTTGGCATTAAGTCCATCTTTGACTAATAAATGTTCACATTAAGTCCATCTTTGACTAATAAATGTTCACATTAAGTCCATCTTTGACTAATAATTGTTGGCATTAAGTCCATCTTTGACTAATAAATGTTCACATTAAGTTCATCTTTGACCAATAAATGTTCACATTAAGTCCATCTTTGACTAATAAATGTTCACATTAAGTCCATCTTTGACTAATAATTGTTGGCATTAAGTCCATCTTTGATTAATAAATGTTCACATTAAGTCCATCTTTGACTGATAAATGTTCACAAGTCCATCTTTGACTAATAAATGTTGGCATTAAGTCCATCTTTGACTAATAAATGTTCACATTAAGTCCATCTTTGACTAATAATTGTTGGCATTAAGTCCATCTTTGACTGCAAGCTACCTATCAGTCACTATTTTAACACCTGCACCACTTTTATTTTCCTGAAGGAATCAATAAAGTACTATCCATCCATTTATCTATCTAATGGGAGCTTTGTACTTTGCAACAACATTCTTAGTCTTTTGTTGACATTTTCTAATGTTTGACAAGCATGTTGTTGTGATGATGACCACATGAATGATGACCACATGAATGATGATCTTATATCATCAGATGACAAGTTACATTCAATTAGGGTTGTTTCCATACCAATATTTTGGTACTGCTACCAAAATGTATTTTTATACTTTTTTAAATAAAGGGGACCACAGAACATATCATTATTGTCTTTATTTGAACACAAAATGTTAGTGTACGTGTAATATGTTTATTATTGTCATTTAGTCCTTCAATAAAATGTTGAACATACTAGACAACTTGTCTTTTAGTAGTAAGTAAACAAACAAAGACTCCTAATTAGTCTGCTGATGTATGCATTAACATACTGTGTCATTTATTCACCTATTATTTTCTACACATTATGAGGGACAAACTGTAAACATGGATTATTCATCTACTTGTTCATTTACTGTTAATATCTGCTTATTTTCTGATTGAACATGTTGTATCTACACTTCTGTTAAAATGTAACAATCACTTATTCTTCTCTTCTTTGATACTTGACATTAGTTTTGGATGATACCACACATTTAGGTATGGATCCGATACCAAGTAGTTACAGGATCATACATTGGTCATATTCAAAGTCCTCATGTGTCTCGGGACATATTTACTGACTTTATAAAAATAATTTACATTGAAAAAAAAACGATAGATAGTACTTTATTGATTCCTTCAGGAGAGTTCCTTCAGAAATATTAAAAAGATGTTGTGATGCTAAAAAATATCAACGTAAACATAGATGCAATACTGTACTAGATATCATTATAGTGTATGTCCGGTGTAGATCCACCCATGGCATTTGTTTACATTGTGATGCTGGTGAGCTGCGGTGTGTAGTGAATCAAATCAACTTTATTTATAAAGCACATTTAAAATGTACCACAGGGGTAGCCAAAGTGCTGTACAATGGGCAGGTTAAAAGATAATACGAGGACCGAGCAAACAACACAACACAAACAGAACATGATAAATAAATAAATAAAACAGGTTGACAGCAGGTGTATAATGGGGCGCCATTGCAGGATGGATATCACTC
The DNA here is from genome assembly GCF_033978795.1 of Nerophis ophidion. Classification (NCBI taxonomy): domain Eukaryota; kingdom Metazoa; phylum Chordata; class Actinopteri; order Syngnathiformes; family Syngnathidae; genus Nerophis; species Nerophis ophidion. Next base: position 38,182,888 of record NC_084635.1, on the reverse strand, counting down.
AGTGTTAAAAACAAAGGAATAAAATTATGTTTTTAAGAGATTTAAAAAGAGGAAGAGAGGTGGCTTGTCTAACACTCAGAGGCAGGTCGTTCCAGAGCTTGGGAGCAGCAGCGGCGAAAGTTCTGTCACCTCTAAGTTTCAGCCTTGTGTCAGGGACGCTCAGTAGCAGCTGATCTTAGGGATGGAGTGGGGCAGTAAGGCTGAAGGAGGTCGGAGAGATATGTTGGCACCAGGTTGTTCAGACATTTAAAAACAAATAGAAGGAGTTTAAAATGGATTGGATAACGCACAGGGAGCCAGTGAAGGGACGCTAATATAGGAGTGATGTGCTGACGTCTGCGGGTCTGTGTTAGCAGACGAGCAGCAGAGTTCTGCACCAGCTGCAGGCCTGGCTAATGCCCACATACAGGCCATTGCAGTAGTCTAAACCAGGGGTGGGCATTACGTCGATCGCGAGCTACCAGTCGACCGCGGGGGGTGTGTCAGTCGATCTCCAGCCAGGCCTTTAAAAAAAAATAGACCTAAAAATGAGTGATCATCAATCTTCACCAAGACGTCACTTAAATGACATTCACGGTACCGGAGGGTCTTGTGAGATGACGCTGGCTGCTGCAAGATCATTATTATGAAAATATGACCGAGAGGAAGGCCAGAAACACTTTTTATTTCAACAGACTCTCGCGCCGTACCTTCCGTCAAAACTCTAAAGGCCGACTGCACATTTCCTATCTTCACAATAAAAGCCCTGCTTCATGCTGCCTGCGCTAACTAAATACAGAGTCTCGGAAAACTGGCGAGCACAAGCGATCCCTCAGAAAGCTGGCGTGCACATCACTTGTGCACGCCAGCTTTCCGAGACTCTTATTTTGTTAGCGCAGGCAGCATGAAGCAGGGCTTTTATTGTGAAGATAGGAAATGTGCAGTCGGCCTTTAGAGTTTTGACGGAAGGGACGGTGCGAAAGTCCGTTGAAATAAAAAGTGTTTCTCGCCTTCCCCTCTGTCATTTTTTTCATAATAATGAACTGGCAGCAGCCAGCGTCATCTCACAAGACCCTCGGGTGCCGTGAATGTCAATCAAGCAAGCTACGGAATTTGCCGCCAATGTTTTTCTTGTAAAGTGTATGGAAGCTGGATGAATTAGATGCCAAAAACCAACCACTTTCATGTGGTATTGTACAGAAAGGACAACTTTTTTTCTCCTCCATTTGAAAATGTGGGCGTTATCATCATTACTGTCTGATTCCAATCAATGCAAGTCATCAGAATCAGGTAATACACCAACTTATATTCTTGTCTTTGTGAATGAAAGACATCTATATGTGTTACACATGCTTGTATTATCATTAAACACATTTAACCTGTTTACAAAAATGTCTCTTTCATAAATAAATAAATATAAATGATATATATAAATGAGGTAGATCCCCTCGAGTTGGTCAATTGAAAAGTAGCTCGCCTGCAGAAAAAGTGTGGGCACCCCTGGTCTAAACCATTCGAAGCATGTTTAGCTCTTCCTTGTCCTCCAGTGATAATGTTACTTGTAAGAAACTTACTTTATTTGTTGCCGTGGAGGCCAGGATTAGTGATTTAGAAGTAGTTAAAACACTGTGTGGATGTTAGCTGCTAGCTAGCTAGCCATGTTTTGAAGCAGCTCTTCCTGCGTGTTATAACTTCACCTTCATCTTGACTTTTTACACCAAAATGCCTCCATTCTCCCTTTTCTGTCTATACACACTGTGTCTGCTTGTAAGTACTCTGTGTGTGTGAACACGCCCCTCTGCTCCTAAAGCAACAATGTCACCACGGGATGACGCGCTGTCATGGCTGTCAAAAAAGAAATGAAATATGGGAAACGGGTACTTTCTAACAGAGTATAGTAGTGTTTTTGATTGATTAGTACTGCCATACTGTACCAGTAGTGGTGTATGTACAACCCTTGTGTGTGTGTGTGTTTGCTAGGTGGTTGTCAGGGATGAGCACCTGTGACTAAACAACATGCCTGCTGTGTCCACTGGAGCCAAGGACTTGTACTTGTCCACTAATCTGGGAGAGCTCAACAAGAAGGCTGAAGTCAAGGCAGACAAGATCAGCACAAGGAAGTGTGTGACACCCTTCAATCTATACATGGAACACTCTAAATACAGTGGGTCAAAAAAAGTGTTTAGTCAGCCAGCGATTGTGCAAGTTCTCCCACTTAAAATGATGACAGAGGTCTGTAATTTTCATCATAGGTACACTTCAACTGTGAGAGACAGAATGTGGAAAAAAATCCAGGAATTCACATTGTAGGAATTTTAAAGAATTTATTTGTAAATGATGGTGGAAAATAAGTATTTGCTCAACCATTCAAAGCTCTCACTGATGGAAGGAGGTTTTGGCTGAAAATCTCACGATACATGGCCGGCAGACCCGTCAGCGATCCTGTTCTGTCTCCCTGTAATGTTTGTCTAAACTTGAATGGGATTGTGCTGAAAATTTTAATTTTCCTGAAGGAACTCTCCTGACGGAATAAATAAAGTACTATCTAATCTAATCTAATCTAACCCATTCATTCTTTCCTTAACACAGATCAATCGTCCTGTCCCCTTAGCAGAAAAACAGCCCCAAAGCATGATGTTTCCACCCCCATGCTTCACAGTAGGTGTGGTGTTCTTGGGTTGCAACTCAGTATTCTTCTTCCTCCAAACACCACCAGTTCTATTTTGGTTTCATCTGACCACATGACATTCTCCCAATCCTCTGCTGTATCATCCATGTATCCATTTGTGATTCCCAAAGCCCCAAAAAAGTCTGCGGGCTATAGAGCGTTTTCATTTCGGGCTCCAGTACTCTGGAATGCCCTCCCGGTAAAAGTTCGAGATGCCACCTCAGTAGAAGCATTTAAGTCTCACCTTAAAACTCATTTGTATACTCTAGCCTTTAAATAGACTCCCTTTTTAGACCAGTTGATCTACCGTTTCTTTTCTTTTTCTCCTATGTCCCACTCTCCCTTGTGGAGGGGGTCCGGTCCGGTCCGATCCGTTGGCTATGTACTGCTTGCCTGTGTATCGGCTGGGGACATCTCTGCGCTGCTGATCCGCCTCCGCTTGGGATGGTTTCCTGCTGGCTCTGCTGTGAACGGGACTCTCGCTGCTGTGTTTGATCCGCTTTGGACTGGACTCTTGCGACTGTGTTGGATCCATTATGGATTGAACTTTCACAGTATCATGTTAGACCCGCTCGACATCCATTGCTTTCCTCCTCTCCAAGGTTCTCATAGTCATCATTGTCACCGACGTCCCACTGGGTGTGAGTTTTCCTTGCCCTTATGTGGGCCTACCGAGGATGTTGTAGTGGTTTGTGTTGTGGTTTGTGCAGCCCTTTGAGACACTAGTGATTTAGGGCTATATAAGTAAACATTGATTGATTGATTGATTTTGCTATAAACTCAACTCGTGGTGTTTGGAGGAAGAAGAATACTGAGTTGCATCCCAAGAACACCATACCTACTGTGCATGGGGGTGGAAACATCATGCTTTGGGGCTGTTTTTCTGCTAAGGGGACAGGACGATTGATCCGTGTTAAGGAAAGAATGAATGGGGCCATGTATTGTGAGATTTGGAGCCAAAACCTCCTTCCATCAGTGAGAGCTTTGAATGGTTGACCAAATACTTATTTTCCACCATCATTTACAAATAAATTCTTTAAAATTCCTGAATTATTTTTCACATTCTATCACAGTTGAAGTGTACCTATGATGAAAATGACAGACCTCTGTCATCATTTTAAGTGGGAGAACTTGCACAATCGCTGGCTGACTAAATACTTTGTTTGCCCCACTGTATGTTCACAAATCATCCATGGAACATTGTACATATGTTCAGACATGAATGTACTGTACATAAATATGGAAATAACACTGTACATATGTTCAGTTATGTTCAGAGCGCCTGCAAACTGTTCAAGGCAGCAGAGGAGTGTCGCCTGGAGAGAGACGAGGAGAAAGCTTACGTCTTCTACATGAAGTATCTGACTGTGTACGACCTGCTGAAGAAGAGAGCAGACTTCAAGCAACAGTCGGTACGACCTTTCACCTTTGACCTTCTACTCCTTGAGTCAACGAAGCCCAGGACACATGAAGTGTGTGCGTGACCATGCTAACTACAGACATTAAGCAGGGGCACAAACATTGTAGTCAAGTGGAAACAGGTGGAGGTGTTTTCACATTGCAGTCAAGTGGAAACAGGTGGAGGTGTCGTCACATTGTAGTCAAGTGGAAACAGGTGGAGGTGTCTTCACATTGTAGTCAAGTGGAAACAGGTGGAGGTGTCGTCACATTGTAGTCAAGTGGAAACAGGTGGAGGTGTCTTCACATTGTAGTCAAGTGGAAACAGGTGGAAGTGTCGTCACATTGCAGTCAAGTGGAAACAGGTGGAGGTGTCGTCACATTGTAGTCAAGTGGAAACAAGTGGAGGCGTCTTCACATTGTAGTCAAGTGGAAACAGGTGGAGGTGTCTTCACATTGTAGTCAAGTGGAAACAGGTGGAGGTGTTTTCACATTGTAGTCAAGTGGAAACAGGTGGAGGTGTTTTCACATTGCAGTCAAGTGGAAACAGGTGGAGGTGTTTTCACATTGCAGTCAAGTGGAAACAGGTGGAGGTGTTTTCACATTGCAGTCAAGTGGAAACAGGTGGAGGTGTCGTCACATTGTAGTCAAGTGGAAACAAGTGGAGGCGTCTTCACATTGTAGTCAAGTGGAAACAGGTGGAGGTGTCTTCACATTGTAGTCAAGTGGAAACAGGTGGAGGTGTTTTCACATTGTAGTCAAGTGGAAACAGGTGGAGGTGTTTTCACATTGTAGTCAAGTGGAAACAGGTGGAGGTGTTTTCACATTGCAGTCAAGTGGAAACAGGTGGAGGTGTCGTCACATTGTAGTCAAGTGGAAACAGGTGGAGGTGTTTTCACATTGTAGTCAAGTGGAAACAGGTGGAGGTGTTTTCACATTGCAGTCAAGTGGAAACAGGTGGAGGTGTTTTCACATTGCAGTCAAGTGGAAACAGGTGGAGGTGTCGTCACATTGTAGTCAAGTGGAAACAAGTGGAGGCGTCTTCACATTGTAGTCAAGTGGAAACAGGTGGAGGTGTCTTCACATTGTAGTCAAGTGGAAACAGGTGGAGGTGTTTTCACATTGTAGTCAAGTGGAAACAGGTGGAGGTGTTTTCACATTGCAGTCAAGTGGAAACAGGTGGAGGTGTTTTCACATTGCAGTCAAGTGGAAACAGGTGGAGGTGTTTTCACATTGCAGTCAAGTGGAAACAGGTGGAGGTGTCGTCACATTGTAGTCAAGTGGAAACAAGTGGAGGCGTCTTCACATTGTAGTCAAGTGGAAACAGGTGGAGGTGTCTTCACATTGTAGTCAAGTGGAAACAGGTGGAGGTGTTTTCACATTGTAGTCAAGTGGAAACAGGTGGAGGTGTTTTCACATTGTAGTCAAGTGGAAACAGGTGGAGGTGTTTTCACATTGCAGTCAAGTGGAAACAGGTGGAGGTGTCGTCACATTGTAGTCAAGTGGAAACAAGTGGAGGCGTCTTCACATTGTAGTCAAGTGGAAACAGGTGGAGGTGTCTTCACATTGTAGTCAAGTGGAAACAGGTGGAGGCGTCTTCACATTGTAGTCAAGTGGAAACAGGTGGAGGTGTCTTCACATTGTAGTCAAGTGGAAACAGTTGGAGGTGTCTTCACATTGTAGTCAAGTGGAAACAGGTGGAGGTGTCTTCACATTGTATTCAAGTTGAAACGGGGCGGAGGTGTCTTCACATTGTAGTCAAGTGTCAAGTAGAAAGAGGTGGAGGTGTCGTCACATTGTAGTCAAGTGGAAACAGGTGGAGGTGTCTTCACATTGTAGTCAAGTGGAAACAGGTGGAGGTGTCTTCACATTGTATTCAAGTTGAAACGGGGCGGAGGTGTCTTCATATTGTAGTCAAGTGTCAAGTAGAAAGAGGTGGAGGTGTCGTCACATTGTAGTCAAGTGGAAACAGGTGGAGGTGTCTTCACATTGTAGTCAAGTGGAAACAGGTGGAGGTGTCTTCACATTGTAGTCGAGTGGAAACAGGTGTTGGTGTCGTCACATTGTAGTCAAGTTGAAACGGGGTGGAGGTGTCTTCGCATTGTAGTCAAGTGTCAAGTAGAAACAGGTGGAGGTGTCTTCACATTGTAGTCAAGTAGAAACAGGTGGAGGTGTCTTCACATTGTAGTCGAGTGGAAACAGGTGGAGGTGTCTTCACATTGTACTCGAGTGGAAACAGGTGTAGGTGTCGTCACATTGTAGTCAAGTTGAAACGGGGTGGAGGTGTCTTCGCATTGTAGTCAAGTAGAAACAGGTGGAGGTGTCTTCACATTGTAGTCAAGTGGAAACAGGTGGAGGTGTCTTCACATTGTAGTCAAGTGGAAACAGGTGGAGGTGTCTTCACATTGTATTCAAGTGAAAACAGGTGGAGGTGTCTTCACATTTTATTCAAGTTGAAACGGGGTGGAGGTGTCTACGCATTGTAGTCAAGTGTCAAGTAGAAACAGGTGGAGGTGTCTTCACATTGTAGTCAAGTGGAAACAGGTGGAGGTGTCTTCACATTGTAGTCAAGTGTCAAATTGAAAAAGGTGGAGGTGTCTTCACATTGTAGTCAAGTGGAAACAGGTGGAGGTGTCTTCACATTGTAGTTAAGTGTCAAATTGAAAAAGGTGGAGGTGTCTTCACATTGTAGTCAGGTGGAAACAGGTGGAGGTGTCTTCACATTGTGGTCAAGTGGAAACAGTTGGAGGTGTCTTCACATTGTTGTCAAGTGGAAAAGGTGGAGGTGACTTCACATTGTATTCAAGTGGAAACAGGTGGAGGTGACTTCACATTGTAGTAAAGCAGAAGCAGTTGGAGGTGTCTTCACATTGTAGTGATTTAGGGCTATATAAGTAAACATTGATTGATTGATTGATAGTCAAGTGGAAACAGGTGGAGGTGTCTTCACATTGTAGTCAAGTGGAAACAGGTGGAGGTGTCTTCACATTGTAGTCAAGTGGAAACAGTTGGAGGTGTCTTCACATTGTTGTCAAGTGGAAACAGGTGGAGGTGTCTTCACATTGTAGTAAAGTAGAAGCAGTTGGAGGTGTCTTCACATTGTAGTAAAATGTCAAGTGGAAACAGGTGGAGGTGTCTTCCACAGGAAGTGAAGTCATGTGATGCCACATAAAGCAGAAACCAAACAAAAATAGGTAATTTGCATTTCCTAAAACAATCAACAGGTGACAATGAAAGAAGATAAGTGATAGTTTGATTAAAAAAAGAATTAGGCTGTTACAAAGCCATAAGACTATTTCATGTTTCCGCCGCCAAGAAAGTCTGTATTTATTACAAAGGTACAACTTGGTTAAAAGATCTGAGTGTGAGTAGAAATACTTTTGAGTGTGATAATAAACGTATCTCTGATCATTGTGTTGACAATAATTTGATTTTGCCATTTTCTTAATTGTTTTGGTTGTGTACATTTAAGGGTCCTTAACAGAGACACCACCTGTGTCCTTGCTTTTGGTTGTGATTTTAATCAGCTTCAACAGACAGTGTATAGCAATCCAATCATTTAAAGTATATTTACGTAGCCCTTCATCACAAATGTCTCAAAGGGCTGCAGAAGCCACAACTCAGGTTCCACATCAGGGCAAGAAATAACTCAACCCACTGGGATACAAATATTACATATATATTTGTTTTATTTAAGGCTTTACATTCCAATTTCAATGTTCATACATCCAAGAAATACATGTTTATTGCATTTAAAAGGGAATATTATGAACATTATTATCATCATCAGTGGTTATTTTGCACTGGAAATAGGTGAATATAATTTGGAGGTCAACAAAATGTGTTTGTGAATTGACTCCAAAGGAATACTACATGACCATGCTGGGCACCAACAACTTCAAGAAAGCCATCGAAGAAGCGGAAAAGCTGGCCGAAAGCCTCAAACTCAGGTCATAACCTTGTATGTTGCTAAGACCACCTTCTAAGTTGTAGACTTGTGAACAGGTATGAGGAAGTGTTGCTAGGACCACCTTCTAAGTTGTAGACTTGTGAACAGGTATGAGGAAGTGTTGCTAGGACCACCTTCTAAGTTGTAGACTTGTGAACAGGAATGAGGAAGTGTTGCTAGGACCACCTTCTAAGTTGTAGACTTGTGAACAGGTATGAGGAAGTGTTGCTAGGACCACCTTCTAAGTTGTAGACTTGTGAACAGGTATGAGGAAGTGTTGCTAGGACCACCTTCTAAGTTGTAGACTTGTGAACAGGAATGAGGAAGTGTTGCTAGGACCACCTTCTAAGTTGTAGACTTGTGAACAGGTATAAAGGAAGTGTTGCTAGGACCACCTTCTCAGTTGTAGACTTGTGAACAGGAATGAGGAAGTGTTGCTAGGACCACCTTCTAAGTTGTAGACTTGTGAACAGGAATGAGGAAGTGTTGCTAGGACCACCTTCTAAGTTGTAGACTTGTGAACAGGTATGAGGAAGTGTTGCTAGGACCACCTTCTAAGTTGTAGACTTGTGAACAGGTATGAGGAAGTGTTGCTAGGACCACCTTCTAAGTTGTAGACTTGTGAACAGGAATGAGGAAGTGTTGCTAGGACCACCTTCTAAGTTGTAGACTTGTGAACAGGTATGAGGAAGTGTTGCTAGGACCACCTTCTAAGTTCTAGACTTGTGAACAGGTATGAGGAAGTGTTGCTAGGACCACCTTCTGAGTTGTAGACTTGTGAACAGGTCTGAGGAAGTGTTGCTAGGACCACCTTCTAAGTTGTAGACTTGTGAACAGGTATGAGGAAGTGTTGCTAGGACCACCTTCTAAGTTGTAGACTTGTGAACAGGTATGAGGAAGTGTTGCTAAGACCACCTTCTAAGTTGTAGACTTGTGAACAGGTATAAAGGAAGTGTTGCTAGGACCACATTCTAAGTTGTAGACTTGTGAACAGGTATGAGGAAGTGTTGCTAGGACCACCTTCTAAGTTGTAGACTTGTGAACAGGTATGAGGAAGTGTTGCTAGGACCACCTTCTAAGTTGTAGACTAGTGAACAGGTATTAGGAAGTGTTGCTAGGACCACATTCTAAGTTGTAGACTTGTGAACCGGTATGAGGAAGTGTTGCTAGGACCACATTCTAAGTTGTAGACTTGTGAACAGGTATGAGGAAGTGTTGCCAGGACCACATTCTAAGTTGTAGACTTGTGAACAGGTATGAGGAAGTGTTGCTAGGACCACCTTCTAAGTTGTAGACTTGTGAACAGGAATGAGGAAGTGTTGCTAGGACCACCTTCTAAGTTGTAGACTTGTGAACAGGTATGAGGAAGTGTTGCTAGGACCACCTTCTAAGTTCTAGACTTGTGAACAGGTATGAGGAAGTGTTGCTAGGACCACCTTCTGAGTTGTAGACTTGTGAACAGGTCTGAGGAAGTGTTGCTAGGACCACCTTCTAAGTTGTAGACTTGTGAACAGGTATGAGGAAGTGTTGCTAGGACCACCTTCTAAGTTGTAGACTTGTGAACAGGTATGAGGAAGTGTTGCTAAGACCACCTTCTAAGTTGTAGACTTGTGAACAGGTATAAAGGAAGTGTTGCTAGGACCACATTCTAAGTTGTAGACTTGTGAACAGGTATGAGGAAGTGTTGCTAGGACCACCTTCTAAGTTGTAGACTTGTGAACAGGTATGAGGAAGTGTTGCTAGGACCACCTTCTAAGTTGTAGACTAGTGAACAGGTATTAGGAAGTGTTGCTAGGACCACATTCTAAGTTGTAGACTTGTGAACCGGTATGAGGAAGTGTTGCTAGGACCACATTCTAAGTTGTAGACTTGTGAACAGGTATGAGGAAGTGTTGCCAGGACCACATTCTAAGTTGTAGACTTGTGAACAGGTATGAGGAAGTGTTGCTAGGACCACCTTCTAAGTTGTAGACTTGTGAACAGGTATGAGGAAGTGTTGCTAGGACCACATTCTAAGTTGTAGACTTGTGAACAGGTATGAGGAAGTGTTGCCAGGACCACATTCTAAGTTGTAGACTTGTGAACAGGTATTAGGAAGTGTTGCTAGGACCACCTTCTAAGTTGTAGACTTGTGAACAGGTATGAGGAAGTGTTGCCAGGACCACCTTCTAAGTTGTAGACTTGTGAACAGGTATTAGGAAGTGTTGCTAGGACCACCTTCTAAGTTGTAGACTTGTGAACAGGTATGAGGAAGTGTTGCCAGGACCACCTTCTAAGTTCTAGACTTGTGAACAGGTATGAGGAAGTGTTGCTAGGACCACATTCTAAGTTGTAGACTTGTGAACAGGTATGAGGAAGTGTTGCTAGGACCACCTTCTAAGTTGTAGACTTGTGAACAGGTATGAGGAAGTGTTGCCAGGACCACATTCTAAGTTGTAGACTTGTGAACAGGTATGAGGAAGTGTTGCTAGGACCACCTTCTAAGTTGTAGACTAGTGAACAGGTATTAGGAAGTGTTGCTAGGACCACATTCTAAGTTGTAGACTTGTGAACAGGTATGAGGAAGTGTTGCTAGGACCACATTCTAAGTTGTAGACTTGTGAACAGGTATGAGGAAGTGTTGCCAGGACCACATTCTAAGTTGTAGACTTGTGAACAGGTATGAGGAAGTGTTGCTAGGACCACCTTCTAAGTTGTAGACTTGTGAACAGGTATGAGGAAGTGTTGCTAGGACCACATTCTAAGTTGTAGACTTGTGAACAGGTATGAGGAAGTGTTGCTAGGACCACCTTCTAAGTTGTAGACTTGTGAACAGGTATGAGGAAGTGTTGCCAGGACCACCTTCTAAGTTCTAGACTTGTGAACAGGTGTGAGGAAGTGTTGCTAGGACCACATTCTAAGTTGTAGACTTGTGAACAGGTATGAGGAAGTGTTGCTAGGACCACATTCTAAGTTGTAGACTTGTGAACAGGTATGAGGAAGTGTTGCTAGGACCACCTTCTAAGTTGTAGACTTGTGAACAGGTATGAGGAAGTGTTGCTAGGACCACCTTCTAAGTTGTAGACTTGTGAACAGGTATGAGGAAGTAGAAGTCAGGAAAAAGTTGGAAGAGAAGGAGCGACAAGAGGAGAAAAGGAGAAAGGACGAAATCAGCGAGAAAGATGGCAGTGGAGGTTCTCCAAAGTGCTCCTCATCAAACAATAAGGTAGTGAAAAACACTTTATTGTGCACGTGTATTCTTATCTGTTGGTATTGTGCATGTATATTTCTGTCTCATAAAGCATGAGAAGAATTATCTTTTGAATTTTTGAATCATCAGCTCATACCTCATTTAACAAATATTCAAGTCAATATGATTTAAGCATGGATCCTTCTCATGTCTGAACATTTGTAGTGAAATATTGGTGAACCTATGCTCCATTCTTGTGACTCTCAGGTGAAAGCAGAAGAAAACGAGCTGAAGAATGCATCTTCAAAAGGTAAATGATGTCGTAACCTGCTACATTTACATCAGAAATATTTGGACTCGAGGGCGGCCACTTTGAGAGAAAAGATGTGTCTGGAGGGTCCAATGTGTATAAATGTTATATACACATTTAGATGTACAGTATGTGTGTATAAATGTTATATACACATTTAGATGTACAGTATGTGTGTATAAATGTTATATACACATTTAGATGTACAGTATGTGTGTGTAAATGTTATATACACATTTAGATGTACAGTATGTGTGTATAAATGTTATATACACATTTAGATGTACAGTATGTGTGTATCAATGTTATATACACATTTTGATGTACAGTATGTGTGTATAAATGTTATATACACATTTAGATGTACAGTATGTGTGTATAAATGTTATATACACATTTAGATGTACAGTATGTGTGTATAAATGTTATATACACATTTAGATGTACAGTATGTGTGTATAAATGTTATATACACATTTAGATGTACAGTATGTGTGTATCAATGTTATATACACATTTAGATGTACAGTATGTGTGTATCAATGTTATATACACATTTAGATGTACAGTATGTGTGTATCAATGTTATATACACATTTAGATGTACAGTATGTGTGTATAAATGTTATATACACATTTAGATGTACAGTATGTGTGTATAAATGTTATATACACATTTAAATGTACAGTATGTGTGTATAAATGTTATATACACATTTAGATGTACAGTATGTGTGTATAAATGTTATATACACATTTACAAACCCCGTTTCCATATGAGTTGGGAAATTGTTTTAGATGCTTATTTCAGCAAGACAATGCCAAGCCACATTCAGCACGTGTTACAACAGCATGGCTTCGTTAAAAAAAGGTGCGGGTACTTTCCTGGCCCGCCTGCAGTCCAGACCTGTCTCCCATGGAAAATGTGTGGCGCATTATGAAGCGTAAAATAGGACAGCGGGGACCCCGGACTGTTGAAGGACTGAAGCTCTACATAAAACAAGAATGGGAAAGAATTCCACTTTCAAAGCTTCAACAATTAGTTTCCTCAGTTCCCAAACGTTTATTGAGTGTTGTTAAAAGAAAAGTTGATGTAACACAGTGGTGAACATGCCCTTTCCCAACTACTTTGGCACGTGTTGCAGCCACGAAATTTTAAGTTAATTATTATTTGAAAAAAAAATAAAGTTTATGAGTTTTGAACATCAAATATGTTGCCTTTGTAGTGCATTCAATTGAATATGGGTTGAAAACGATTTGCAAATCACTCCGTTTATATATACATCTAACACAATTTCCCAACTCATTTGTAAACGGGGTTTGTAGATGTACAGTATGTGTGTGTCAATGTTATATACACATTTAGATGTACAGCATGTGTGTGTCAATGTCATATACACATTTAGATGTATAGTATGTGTGTATCAATGTTATATACACATTTAGATGTACAGTATGTGTGTATCAATGTTATATACACATTTAGATGTATAGTATGTGTGTGTCAATGTTATATACACATTTAGATGTACAGTATGTGTGTATCAATGTTATATACACATTTAGATGTACAGTATGTGTGTGTCAATGTCATATACACATTTAGATGTACAGTATGTGTGTATCAATGTTATATACACATTTAGATGTACAGTATGTGTGTATCAATGTCATATACACATTTAGATGTACAGTATGTGTGTATCAATGTCATATACACATTTAGATGTACAGTATGTGTGTATCAATGTCATATACACATTTAGATGTACAGTATGTGTGTATCAATGTTATATACACATTTAGATGTACAGTATGTGTGTATCAATGTTATATACACATTTAGATGTACAGTATGTGTGTATAAATGATATATACACATTTAGATGTGTGTTTGGATCCCTTTTTTTTTCCCAGAAACACTAATACCAAAAGTAAAAATGTCCCATAGAGTACTAAAAAAGTTATGACAGACCACCTCAAAAAAACGGAACTGAATTTTAATTTTTTTTACTGAATAGGACACCCAAAATGTACATAAAAATAAAGAAAGAGGAATTTTTCAATATTAACGGTGAACAATAAAACACGGAATATTAACACATGAACATCGCTCCTCCATATACATATTTTACTATCAAGCAAAACAGGACAAAAATGTGACAAACAGCAAAATATGAATGCAAAGGGTAATAAACACCTACAATATGATATATATGGGCAGCACGGTGGGCCAGGGGTTAGTGCATGTGCCTCACAATAAGAAGGTCCTGAGTTGTCCTCAGTTCAATCCCGGGCTCTGGATCTTTCTGTGACGAGTTTGCATGTTCTCCCCGTGACTCGTGGGTTCCCTCTGGGTACTCCGGCTTCCTCCCACCTCCAAAGACATGCACCTGGGTATAGGCCCCTCCCACCTCCAAAAACATGCACCTGGGGAGAGGCCCCTCCCACCTCCAAAAACATGCACCTGGGGATAGCCCCCTCCCACCTCCAAAGACATGCACCTGGGGATAGGCCCCTCCCACCTCCAAAGACATGCACCTGGGGATAGGCCCCTCCCACCTCCAAAGACATGCACCTGGGGATAGGCCCCTCCCACCTCCAAAGACATGCACCTGGGGATAGGTTGATTGGCAACACTAAATGGTCCCTAGTGTGTGAATGTTGTCTGTTTATCTGTGTTGGCCCTGTGATGAGGTGGTGACTTGTCCAGGGTGTACCCCGCCTTTCGTCCGAATGCAGCTGAGATAGGCGCCAGCAGCCACTGCGACCCCAAAAGGGACAAGGGGTATAAAATGAATGGATGGAATATGTTATATTATCACTTTTATGCAGAACTTTGTGGTAAAAATCTGTTCCTGAGACATGTGTTTGGGGCTGTCTGCTCTGAAAACTCTCTGCTTTGTTCCTGGTCTGAGCTGCTGTGACTTAGATTATCCTGACTCCTACAACACTCAAAAGTGCAGATTTCAAGCATTGAAATACTTTGTATAGTTCAAGAATGACGGTCATTTAAAAACAGCTCTGCACATCATAATGGAAAATACACTTTTGATGTTAGAGGTGTAAAAAATGACGTACAACGTCCGGCTGTCCGGATTGAAAGTCTTAATGGGCCTCATGTGTATTTTGCTGAGGTGTGATCTAGATTGGGTGTGTCACTGCAATAATACCTGCATGTGTTTGTTCAGCAGTGCCTGCTGGGGGCATCACCGCTGAGAAACTGTTCCACATGATGAAGGACCAGATGATTACTGTCATTGTCATGGACGCTCGCACACATGCCGACTTTCAGGAGTCTCACATTCAGGTTCCATCACAGGCCTGCATCAGTGTGCCTCAGGAAGCCATCAGTCCAGGGTACCTGACTTCAAATATACATTTATATTTTCTTATAAAATTATATATACATGTACGTTTATACAAACCCCGTTATTTGGAAATCATTTTCAAGCCATATTCAGTTGAATATGCTACAAAGACAACATATTTGATGTTCAAACTCATAAACAATTTTTTTTTGCAAATAATCATTGACTTTAGAATTTGATGCCAGCAACACGTGACAAAGAAGTTGGGAAAGGTGGCAATAAATACTGATAAAGTTGAGGAATGCTCATCAAACACTTATTTGGAACATCCCACAGGTGTGCAGGCTAATTGGGAACAGGTGGGTGCCATGATTGGCTATAAAAACAGCTTCCATGAGATGCTAAGTAATTCACAAACAAGGATGGGGCGAGGGTCACCACTTTGTAAGCAAATTGTCGGAACAGTTTTAGAACAACATTTCTCAACGAGCTATTGCAAGGAATTTAGAGATTTTACCATCTACGGTCCGTAAAATCATCCAAAGGTTCAGAGAATGTAGAGAAATCACTGCACGTAAGCGATATTACGAACTTTTAAACCCTCAGGCGGTACTGCATCAAAAACCGACATCCGTGTGTAAAGGATATCACCACATGGGCTCAGGAACACTTCATAAAACCACTGTCAGTAACTGCACTTGGTCGCTACATCTGTAAGTGCAAGTTAAAACTCTACTATGCAAAGCAAAAGCCATTCATCAACAATATCCTGAAACGCCGCCGGCTTGGCTGGGCCCCAGCTCATTTGAGATGGACTGATGCAAAGTGGAAAAGTGTTCTGTGGTCCGACGAGTCCACATTTCAAATTATATTTGGAAACTGTGGATGTGGTGACGTCTAGAAAAACGAGGAAAATAACCATTCGGATTGTTATAGGCGCAAAGTGTAAAAGCCAGCATGTGTGATGGTATGGGGGTGTATTAGTGCCCAAGGCATGGGTAACTTACACATCTGTGATGGCACCATTAATGCTGAATGGTCCATACAGGTTTTGGAACAACATATGTGGGATGTTCCAAATAAGTGTTTGATGAGCATTCTGCAACTTTATCAGTATTTATTGCCACCTTTCCCAACTTTTTTGTCACATGTTGCTGGCATCAAATTCTAAAAAAAAAAAAAAATGTATCAGTTTGAACAACAAAAATGTCTTTGTAGCATATTCAACTGAATGTGGGTTGAAAAGGATTTGCAAATCATTGTATTCTGTTTATATTTACATCTAACACAATTTCCCAACTCATATGGAAACAGGGTTTGTAAATTTGAGTGTATTAGAATGAGCATCTCACAAAGAGAACATGTTGAGATTTTGAGTGAAAACATCCTTCCATCAGCAAGGACATTGAAGATGAAACCTGACTGAGTCAGCATGACTATGATCCACACACAACCAAGGACTGGACATGACTATGATCCACACACAACCAAGGACTGGACATGACAATGATCCACACACAAACAAGGACTGGACATGACTATGATCCACACACAACCAAGGACTGGACATGACTATGATCCACACACAAACAAGGACTGGACATGACAATGATCCACACACAAACAAGGACTGGACATGACTATGATCCACACACAACCAAGGACTGGACATGACATTGATCCACACACAACCAAGGACTGGACATGACTATGATCCACACACAACCAAGGACTGGACATGACTATGATCCACACACAACCAAGGGACTGGACATGACTATGATCCACACACGACCAAGGACTGGACATGACAATGATCCACACACAACCAAGGACTGGACATGACTATGATCCACACACAACCAAGGACTGGACATGACAATGATCCACACACGACCAAGGACTGGACATGACTATGATCCACACACGACCAAGGACTGGACATGACAATGATCCACACACGACCAAGGACTGGACATGACTATGATCCACACACGACCAAGGACTGGACATGACAATGATCCACACACGACCAAGGACTGGACATGACTATGATCCACACACGACCAAGGACTGGACATGACAATGATCCACACACGACCAAGGACTGGACATGACAATGATCCACACACAACCAAGGACTGGACATGACTATGATCCACACACAACCAAGGACTGGACATGACAATGATCCACACAGGACCAAGGACTGGACATGACAATGATCCACACACGACCAAGGACTGGACATGACTATGATCCACACACAACCAAGGACTGGACATGACTATGATCCACACACAACCAAGGACTGGACATGACAATGATCCACACACAAACAAGGACTGGACATGACTATGATCCACACACAACCAAGGACTGGACATGACTATGATCCACACACAAACAAGGACTGGACATGACAATGATCCACACACAACCAAGTACTGGACATGACTATGATCCACACACAAACAAGGACTGGACATGACTATGATCCACACACAACCAAGGACTGGACATGACATTGATCCACACACAACCAAGGACTGGACATGACTATGATCCACACACAACCAAGGACTGGACATGACTATGATCCACACACAACCAAGGGACTGGACATGACTATGATCCACACACGACCAAGGACTGGACATGACAATGATCCACACACAACCAAGGACTGGACATGACTATGATCCACACACAACCAAGGACTGGACATGACAATGATCCACACACGACCAAGGACTGGACATGACTATGATCCACACACGACCAAGGACTGGACATGACAATGATCCACACACGACCAAGGACTGGACATGACTATGATCCACACACGACCAAGGACTGGACATGACAATGATCCACACACGACCAAGGACTGGACATGACTATGATCCACACACGACCAAGGACTGGACATGACAATGATCCACACACGACCAAGGACTGGACATGACAATGATCCACACACAACCAAGGACTGGACATGACTATGATCCACACACAACCAAGGACTGGACATGACAATGATCCACACAGGACCAAGGACTGGACATGACAATGATCCACACACGACCAAGGACTGGACATGACTATGATCCACACACGACCAAGGACTGGACATGACAATGATCCACACACGACCAAGGACTGGACATGACTATGATCCACACACGACCAAGGACTGGACATGACTATGATCCACACACGACCAAGGACTGGACATGACTATGATCCACACACGACCAAGGACTGGACATGACAATGATCCACACACAACCAAGGACTGGACATGACTATGATCCACACACAACCAAGGACTGGACATGACTATGATCCACACACGACCAAGGACTGGACATGACTATGATCCACACACGACCAAAGACTGAACATGACTATGATCCACACACAACCAAGGACTGGACATGACTATGATCCACACACAACCAAGGACTGGACATGACTATGATCCACACACAACCAAGGACTGGACATGACTATGATCCACACACAACCAAGGGACTGGACATGACTATGATCCACACACAACCAAGGACTGGACATGACTATGATCCACACACAACCAAGGACTGGACATGACTATGATCCACACACAACCAAGGACTGGACATGACTATGATCCACACACGACCAAGGACTGGACATGACAATGATCCACACACAACCAAGGACTGGACATGACTATGATCCACACACAACCAAGGACTGGACATGACAATGATCCACACACGACCAAGGACTGGACATGACTATGATCCACACACGACCAAGGACTGGACATGACAATGATCCACACACGACCAAGGACTGGACATGACTATGATCCACACACGACCAAGGACTGGACATGACAATGATCCACACACGACCAAGGACTGGACATGACAATGATCCACACACAACCAAGGTCTGGACATGACTATGATCCACACACAACCAAGGACTGGACATGACTATGATCCACATACAACCAAGGACTGGACATGACAATGATCCACACACAACCAAGGACTGGACATGACTATGATCCACACACAACCAAGGACTGGACATGACTATGATCCACACACAACCAAGGACTGGACATGACTATGATCCACACACAACCAAGGACTGGACATGACAATGATCCACACAGGACCAAGGACTGGACATGACTATGATCCACACACGACCAAGTACTGGACATGACTATGATCCACACACAACCAAGTACTGGACATGACAATGATCCACACACGACCAAGGACTGGACATGACTATGATCCACACACAACCAAGGACTGGACATGACTATGATCCACACACAACCAAGGACTGGACATGACTATGATCCACACACAACCAAGGACTGGACATGACTATGATCCACACACGACCAAGGACTGGACATGACAATGATCCATACAGGACCAAGGACTGGACATGACTATGATCCACACACGACCAAGGACTGGACATGACTATGATCCACACACGACCAAGGACTGGACATGACTATGATCCACACACGACCAAGTACTGGACATGACTATGATCCACACACGACCAAGGACTGGACATGACAATGATCCACACACGACCAAGGACTGGACATGACAATGATCCATACAGGACCAAGGACTGGACATGACTATGATCCACACACGACCAAGTACTGGACATGACTATGATCCACACACGACCAAGGACTGGACATGACTATGATCCACACACAACCAAGTACTGGACATGACAATGATCCACACATGACCAAGGACTGGACATGACAATGATCCACACATGACCAAGGACTGGACATGACAATGATCCACACACAACCAAGGACTGGACATGACAATGATCCACACACGACCAAGGACTGGACATGACAATGATCCACACACAACCAAGGACTGGACATGACTATGATCCACACACAACCAAGGACTGGACATGACTATGATCCACACACAACCAAGGACTGGACATGACTATGATCCACACACGACCAAGGACTGGACATGACTATGATCCACACACAACCAAGGACTGGACATGACTATGATCCACACACGACCAAGGACTGGACATGACTATGATCCACACACGACCAAGGACTGGCTTCCTAAGAAGCATTTCTAGGTCCTGGACATCTCCACCCCAAAGAAACTCTTTGGACAGCCCCAAAACATCAGTGCTCCAGAGGAGATCTGAATGGAGGACTGGGCCAAAATACTGATTTTGTCCCTCATAGTTGAAATGTACTCACAGTATGTTTGTCATGTGTCATGTATCTCAGCAGTATGTCATGTTTCGCATGTCTATCATATCTCACGTGTCACATGTCTCAATCATACGTCATATGTGTGTCACATGTCTCAATCATACATCATATGTGTGTCACATGTCTCAATCATACATCATGTGTGTGTCACATGTCTCAATCATACATCATGTGTGTGTCACATGTCTCAATCATACATCATGTGTGTCACATGTCTCAATCATACATCATATGTGTGTCACATGTCTCAATCATACATCATGTGTGTCACATGTCTCAATCATACATCATATGTGTGTCACATGTCTCAATCATACATCATGTGTGTCACATGTCTCAATCATACATCATGTGTGTGTCACATGTCTCAATCATACGTCATGTGTGTGTCACATGTCTCAATCATACGTCATGTGTGTATCACATGTCTCAATCATACATCATATGTGTATCACATGTCTCAATCATACATCATATGTGTGTCACATGTCTCAATCATACATCATGTGTGTCACATGTCTCAATCATACATCATGTGTGTCACATGTCTCAATCATACATCATATGTGTGTCACATGTCTCAATCATACATCATGTGTGTGTCACATGTCTCAATCATAGATCATGTGTGTGTCACATGTCTCAATCATACATCATACGTGTGTCACATGTCTCAATCATACATCATGTGTGTGTCACATGTCTCAATCATACATCATGTGTGTGTCACATGTCTCAATCATACATCATGTGTGTCACATGTCTCAATCATACATTATGTGTGTGTCACATGTCTCAATCATACATCATGTGTGTGTCACATGTCTCAATCATACATCATGTGTGTCACATGTCTCAATCATACATCATGTGTGTCACATGTCTCAATCATACATCATGTGTGTCACATGTCTCAATCATACATCATGTGTGTGTCACATGTCTCAATCATACATCATATGTGTGTCACATGTCTCAATCATACATCATGTGTGTGTCACATGTCTCAATCATGCATCATGTGTGTGTCACATGTCTCAATCATGCATCATGTGTGTGTCACATGTCTCAATCATACATCATGTGTGTGTCACATGTCTCAATCATACATCATACGTGTGTCACATGTCTCAATCATACATCATGTGTGTGTCACATGTCTCAATCATACATCATGTGTGTGTCACATGTCTCAATCATACATCATGTGTGTCACGTCTCAATCATACATCATGTGTGTGTCACATGTCTCAATCATACATCATGTGTGTGTCACATGTCTCAATCATACATCATGTGTGTCACATGTCTCAATCATACATCATGTGTGTCACATGTCTCAATCATACATCATATGTGTGTCACATGTCTCAATCATACATCATGTGTGTCACATGTCTCAATCATACATCATGTGTGTCACATGTCTCAATCATACATCATATGTGTGTCACATGTCTCAATCATACATCATATGTGTGTCACATGTCTCAATCATACATCATGTGTGTCACATGTCTCAATCATACATCATGTGTGTCACATGTCTCAATCATACATCATGTGTGTCACATGTCTCAATCATACATCATGTGTGTGTCACATGTCTCAATCATACATCGTGTGTGTGTCACATGTCTCAATCATACGTCGTGTGTGTGTCACATGTCTCAATCATACGTCGTGTGTGTGTCACATGTCTCAATCATACGTCGTGTGTGTGTCACATGTCTCAATCATACGTCATGTGTGTGTCACATGTCTCAATCATACGTCATGTGTGTGTCACATGTCTCAATCATACGTCATGTGTGTGTCACATGTCTCAATCATACGTCACGTGTGTGTCACATGTCTCAATCATACGTCATGTGTGTGTCACATGTCTCAATCATACGTCATGTGTGTGTCACATGTCTCAATCATACGTCATGTGTGTGTCACATGTCTCAATCATACATCATGTGTGTGTCACATGTCTCAATCATACATCATATGTGTGTCACATGTCTCAATCATACGTCATGTGTGTGTCACATGTCTCAATCATACGTCATGTGTGTGTCACATGTCTCAATCATACGTCATGTGTGTGTCACATGTCTCAATCATACGTCATGTGTGTGTCACATGTCTCAATCATACGTCATGTGTGTGTCACATGTCTCAATCATACGTCACGTGTGTGTCACATGTCTCAATCATACGTCACGTGTGTGTCACATGTCTCAATCATACGTCATGTGTGTGTCACATGTCTCAATCATACGTCATGTGTGTGTCACATGTCTCAATCATACGTCATGTGTGTGTCACATGTCTCAATCATACGTCATGTGTGTGTCACATGTCTCAATCATACATCATGTGTGTGTCACATGTCTCAATCATACGTCACGTGTGTGTCACATGTCTCAATCATACATCACGTGTGTGTCACATGTCTCAATCATACGTCACGTGTGTGTCACATGTCTCAATCATACGTCACGTGTGTGTCACATGTCTCAATCATACGTCATATGTGTGTCACATGTCTCAATCATACGTCATGTGTGTGTCACATGTCTCAATCATACATCATGTGTGTGTCACATGTCTCAATCATACATCATGTGTGTGTCACATGTCTCAATCATACATCATATGGGTGTCACATGTCTCAATCATACGTCATGTGTGTGTCACATGT
This sequence comes from Nerophis ophidion, assembly GCF_033978795.1. NCBI lineage: Eukaryota > Metazoa > Chordata > Actinopteri > Syngnathiformes > Syngnathidae > Nerophis > Nerophis ophidion. The sequence continues at coordinate 38,160,110 of NC_084635.1, read as the reverse complement.
CTCAATCATACGTCATGTGTGTGTCACATGTCTCAATCATACATCATGTGTGTGTCACATGTCTCAATCATACATCATGTGTGTCACATGTCTCAATCATACATCATGTGTGTGTCACATGTCTCAATCATACATCATGTGTGTGTCACATGTCTCAATCATACATCATATGTGTGTCACATGTCTCAATCATACGTCACGTGTGTGTCACATGTCTCAATCATACGTCATGTGTGTGTCTTATGTGACATTGTGGACACAAAGGTTTCAACATGTACTTTGGAGCACTGCTTAACAAAAGAGCTCATCAAATGTACTGTAGGTACCGTAAAAAAGAAATGTTTTCTTGTGCCATTTGATTGACTTTGTGCAGTATGAAATGTGTACATGCTCTGAAATGACTGACATGGACATGTTCAGAATCACTGTGAACCAGATTGAGGACAAGCTTCCTGAAGCATCCAAAGAAGAATGGAAGAGGCGTGGGTGTGTGGACTATGTAGTCCTGTTAGACTGGTTTAACTCTGTGAGCGATCTTACACTGGGGACCACCTTGCAGAGCCTGAAAGATGCTCTCTACAAGGTATTGTCCATACAATCTGTCACTTTCCCTTACACACTCCTTGACCTCCCACCCCCATTCTCACACTGGCCAGTGGGACAGTATCACCATCTTGCAAAGTCAACCGCTGGTGTTGGAAGGAGGTTATGAAAACTGGCTTTTGTTCTACCCAATGTACACCACCAACGCCAAAGTCCGCCCTCCCAGACTAAACTACGTCAGCACCTTGCCTCAGCGTGAGTATCACTGCATCATCCTTCACTATCAACTCTTTTCTTTCTCAAGACATATGTGTACATGTATGTTGATGATACATCAACAGTATCAATGTAAGAGATGCATCAACAAGTCATTGATACATACATGTAGACCAGGGCTCACCAAGGCCAGGTCGTTGTGTAGACCAGGGGTCACCAAGACCAGGTCGTTGTGTAGACCAGGGGTCACCAAGACCAGGTCGTTGTGTAGACCAGGGCTCACCAAGGCCAGGTCGCCCGTAAGGACCAGATGAGTCGCCCGCTGGCCTGTTCTAAAAATAGCTCAAATAGCAGCACTTACCAGTGAGCTGCCTCTATTTTTTTAAATTGTATTTATTTACTAGCAAGCTGGTCTCGCTTTGCTGGACATTTTTAATTCTAAGAGAGACAAAATCAAATAGAATTTGAAAATCCAAGAAAATATTTTAAAGACTTGGTCTTCACTTGTTTAAATAAATTCATTTATTTTTTTACTTTGCTTCTTATATTTTTCAGAAAGACAATTTTAGAGAAAAAATACAACCTTAAAAAATGATGATAGGATTTTTAAACACTTTTTACCTTTTAAATTCCTTCCTCCTCTTTCCTGAGAATTTAAATCAATGTTCAAGTAAATTATTTTTTTTTTTATTGTAAAGAATAATAAATACATTTTAATTTAATTCTTCATTTTAGCTTCTGTTTTTTCGACAAAGAATATCTGTGAAATATTTCTTCAAACTTATGATTAAAATTAAAAAAAAAATATTCTGGCAAGTCTAGCAAATCTTTAGAACCAAATTTAAATCTTATATCAAAGTCTTTTGAATTTCTTTTAAAATTTTTGTTCTGGAAAATCTAGAAGAAATAATGATTTGTCTTTGTTAGAAATATAGCTTGGTCCATTTTGTTATATATTCTAACAAAGTGCAGATTGTATTTTAACCTATTTAAAACATGTCATCAAAATTATAAATTTAATCTCAATCAGGAAAAATGACTAATGATGCTCCATAAATTCTTTTTTTAAATTTTTTCAAAAATATTTAAATTAGCTAGTTTTTCTCTTCTTTTTTTCGATTGAATTTTGAATTTTAAAGAGTCAAAATTGAAGATAAACTATGTTTCAAAATTAAATTTTCATTTTTTTCCTGTTTTCTCCTCTTTTAAACTGTTCAATTAAGTGTTTTTTCATCATTTATTTTCTACAAAAAACCTTCCATAAAAGGAAAAAAAATGTACGACGGAATGACAGACAGAAATACCCATTTGTTTATATATATATAGATTTATTTACTAAAGGTAAATTGAGCAAATTGGGCATTTCTGGCAATTTTTAAGTGTGTATCAAACTGGTAGCCCTTCGCCTTAATCAGTACCCAAGAAGTAGCTCTTGCTTTCAAAAGGGTTGGTGACCCCTGATGTAGATGATACATGAACATTGGTACATATATGTAGATGATACATGAACATTGGTACATGTATGTAGATGATACATGAACATTGGTACATGTATGTAGATGATACATGAACATTGGTACATGTATGTAGATGATACATGAACATTGGTACATGTATGTAGATGATACATGAACATTGGTACATATATGTAGATGATACATGAACATTGGTACATATATGTAGATGATACATGAACATTGGTACATATATGTAGATGATACATGAACATTGGTACATATATGTAGATGATACATGAACATTGGTACATATATGTAGATGATACATGAACATTGGTACATATATGTAGATGACACATGAACATTGGTACATATATGTAGATGATACATGAACATTGGTACATGTATGTAGATGATACATGAACATTGGTACATATATGTAGATGATACATGAACATTGGTACATGTATGTAGATGATACATGAACATTGGTACATGTATGTAGATGATACATGAACATTGGTACATATATGTAGATGATACATGAACATTGGTACATATATGTAGATGATACATGAACATTGGTACATATATGTAGATGATACATGAACATTGGTACATGTATGTAGATGATACATGAACATTGGTACATGTATGTAGATGATACATGAACATTGGTACATGTATGTAGATGATACATGAACATTGGTACATATATGTAGATGATACATGAACATTGGTACATATATGTAGATGATACATGAACATTGGTACATATATGTAGATGATACATGAACATTGGTACATATATGTAGATGATACATGAACATTGGTACATGTATGTAGATGATACATGAACATTGGTACATATATGTAGATGATACATGAACATTGGTACATATATGTAGATGATACATGAACATTGGTACATATATGTAGATGATACATGAACATTGGTACATATATGTAGATGATACATGAACATTGGTACATATATGTAGATGATACATGAACATTGGTACATATATGTAGATGATACATGAACATTGGTACATATATGTAGATGATACATGAACATTGGTACATATATGTAGATGACACATGAACATTGGTACATATATGTAGATGATACATGAACATTGGTACATGTATGTAGATGATACATGAACATTGGTACATATATGTAGATGATACATGAACATTGGTACATGTATGTAGATGATACATGAACATTGGTACATGTATGTAGATGATACATGAACATTGGTACATATATGTAGATGATACATGAACATTGGTACATATATGTAGATGATACATGAACATTGGTACATATATGTAGATGATACATGAACATTGGTACATGTATGTAGATGATACATGAACATTGGTACATGTATGTAGATGATACATGAACATTGGTACATGTATGTAGATGATACATGAACATTGGTACATGTATGTAGATGATACATGAACATTGGTACATGTATGTAGATGATACAGGAACATTGGTACATATATGTAGATGATACATGAACATTGGTACATATATGTAGATGATACATGAACATTGGTACATATATGTAGATGATACATGAACATTGGTACATATATGTAGATGATACATGAACATTGGTACATATATGTAGATGATACATGAACATTGGTACATATATGTAGATGATACATGAACATTGGTACATATATGTAGATGATACATGAACATTGGTACATATATGTAGATGACACATGAACATTGGTACATATATGTAGATGATACATGAACATTGGTACATGTATGTAGATGATACATGAACATTGGTACATGTATGTAGATGATACATGAACATTGGTACATATATGTAGATGATACATGAACATTGGTACATATATGTAGATGATACATGAACATTGGTACATATATGTAGATGATACATGAACATTGGTACATATATGTAGATGATACATGAACATTGGTACATATATGTAGATGATACATGAACATTGGTACATATATGTAGATGATACATGAACATTGGTACATATATGTAGATGATACATGAACATTGGTACATGTATGTAGATGATACATGAACATTGGTACATGTATGTAGATGATACATGAACATTGGTACATATATGTAGATGATACATGAACATTGGTACATATATGTAGATGATACATGAACATTGGTACATATATGTAGATGATACATGAACATTGGTACATATATGTAGATGATACATGAACATTGGTACATGTATGTAGATGATACATGAACATTGGTACATGTATGTAGATGATACATGAACATTGGTACATGTATGTAGATGATACATGAACATTGGTACATGTATGTAGATGATACATGAACATTGGTACATATATGTAGATGATACATGAACATTGGTACATATATGTAGATGATACATGAACATTGGTACATGTATGTAGATGATACATGAACATTGGTACATATATGTAGATGATACATGAACATTGGTACATATATGTAGATGATACATGAACATTGGTACATATATGTAGATGATACATGAACATTGGTACATGTATGTAGATGATACATGAACATTGGTACATATATGTAGATGATACATGAACATTGGTACATATATGTAGATGATACATGAACATTGGTACATGTATGTAGATGATACATGAACATTGGTACATGTATGTAGATGATACATGAACATTGGTACATATATGTAGATGATACATGAACATTGGTACATGTATGTAGATGATACATGAACATTGGTACATATATGTAGATGACACATGAACATTGGTACATATATGTAGATGATACATGAACATTGGTACATGTATGTAGATGATACATGAACAGTATCAAATGATATGTAGATGATACATGAACAGTATCAAGTGTTATGTAGATCAGGGGTAGGGAACCTGTGGCTCTTTTGATGACTGCATCTGGCTCTCCGATAAATCTTAGATGACATTGCTTAACACGATAAGTAATGAATACTTCCACTGGTAATAACAGTATTAAAAATAACGTTCAAATGAGGTCGCATTAATGATAAGAAGTATTTTATTTATTATTGGTTAGCTTCAGAATAACAATGTTATTAAAAAAGAATAAGAGAATTATTATACTCAAAAGAAATGTTGGTCTCACTTAAAAATGCACGCATTTAGTTGTATTCCGTGTTGAAAAATATTATATGGCTCTCACGGAAATACATTTTAAAATATACTCTCAGCCAAATAGGTTCCCGACCCCTGATGTAGATGATACATGAACAATATCAAGTGATATGTAGATGATAAATGAAGCACTGTCTTGAAGTGTGAAGTATCTGACATGTTACAGAGTCAGATGCTGAGTGGACTTCAAACATGGTTTTCATGCTCTCTAAGGTTTATTCCCCATTTGTTGATGTTTTGAATAGTAAACTTCAGTTATCCATCCCTTGAGGAACCAAAGCCTCAAGAAGAAGCAGAAGCTGTAGAACCCAGCGCTCCCTTACTAGAGAATGGAGTTGAAAGCAGCCCAGCAGGATCTCCAGGCCGACCTGCACACACGCTGGATGCAAGTAAGAAAGGAACGTCCAGCCAATCTATTCCACAGGTAGGATTCATATTTTTACCCTTTTGCACTCATTGCTTCCTTGTCACTATTACTTTCACAATATTATGTCAGACCCACTCGACGTCCATTGCATCCGCGCTCTCCTAGTCCCCTAGAGGGGGTGGGAGGGGAGTTACCCACATTTGTGGTCTTCTCCAAGGTTTCTCATAGTCATTCTCATCGACGTCTCACTGGGTTGTGAGTTTTTCCATGTGTTCCTTATGTGAGCGCTGATCCGCGGATGTTGTTGTGGCTTGTGCAGCCCTTTGAGACACTTGTGATTTAGGGCTATATAAATAAACATTGATTGATTGATTGATTGATTGATTGTCTTGTCCCAGTTTGACCGCAGCAAAAAGCCCTCCATCCGCGTGTTAGACCAGCCTACAGTAGACAAGGAGTCCAGCAGCATCAGGCCAGGCGTCCCTAACCGCTCGGCCAAACCAGCCCTCAACATTTCTTCATCTGAAGAAGACCACAGTCACTCTGAGGCGCTGGCCTCCGTGGAGAAAGTTAGGCAGGAACAGGAGCTGAAAGACAGACTGGGAAAAGAAGAAGAGCCTGAGAAGAAACCAAAGGAGGAGGAGGAGGAGAACCCACATCAAGAGAAAAAGAGGCTGGAGAGACAGAAAGCCGAGGAAAAGGAGGACATAGACAAGCAGGAGAAAAACAACAAGGATTCTGACGCCCCCACAAAGAGTATGTCTCTGGACTCACCTGCTCCCAACCTTGTGGTCAGTGAAGTCAAGGTAAGCATTAGTATTGGGTAGGGGTGTAACGGTACGTGTATTTGTATTAAACTGTTTCGGTACGGGGGTTTCGGTTCGGTACGAGGGTGTATCGAACGAGTTTGTATTCTAAAGTCTTAACAATCTGCTCTGCTTTCTGCCTCTGTCTGAGCAGTGAGCACCCAGCATTGTCCCGCCCACGCAACCATCTGATTGGTTACATACAAAGCCAATCAGCAGTGCGTATTCAGAACGCATGTTGTAAATGCTTCATTGTCGAGCCGACGTGTTTAGCAGCGGACATCGTACACTCCCCAAATTATAAAAAACACTTTCCAGTCACAACTATTACAAACGTCACTATGAGCCCGTTGACCTTCTAGAAACTTAAACTGCAGTTCACATTTCGCTCACATTTCTGACTTGAGGTGATGTGAAGGCTAATTAGCTTTTAGCGTTACGTTAGCTCATTTTGCTGTGTGTGTGTGTGTGTGTGTGTGTTAGGGGCAGCAAAGCCCTGTCTGTCTGTTATTTCACATGAACTAACATGAACTCCATGGTGTTCAGGGATGAATAGTCTCCTATAGCAATTGTACTATTTTTCAGCAATTGTTACATGAACCATTAGTAATGTAGCAGCCTAGTTTTGAATGGCAGGGTGCCTGCTATCACATGTTGACAAAAATATAACATTTACATAATAAAAAGCAACTACAGGCTTCCCAAATGCTGTAATAAATCAAGCATGATGAGTTGACTTGAAACTGTTTAATATTGCACTTTTTATATGTAGAAGAAAGGTTTTGTCATTTTATTTCATCAAAGAAACAACTTGAGGCAGTTTAATGTGGATTAACGTGGGCAGAATTATTATAGTGTTGCCAATGTTAAAAGGATAAAGCCATTGTTTACAAATTTGGTATATAAATAACCCAAAAAATTATATTTGTTTGTTTTCTTACTGTACCGAAAATGAACCGAACCGTGACCTCTACACCGAGGTACGTACAGAACCGAAATGTTTGTGTACCGTTACACCCCTAGTGTTGGGACACCTCTACACCTGCAGGAAGACTCAATGGGTGTGAGAAACATTGTGCACAACCTCAGATCAGAAGTACAACAACAGTGATGTTGTGTAACTGACAAATAAAAACAATGATTTGCAAATCTTTTTCAACTTATATTCAGTTGAGTAGACTACAAAGACAAGATATTTCATGTTTACACTGAGAAACTTACTTTTTTGCAAAGATTAGCTCATTTGGAATTAGATGGTTGCAACATGATTCAAAAAAGCTGGCACAAGGCGCAAAAAAAGAGTGAGAAAGTTGAGGAATGCTCATCAAAGACTTATTTGGAACATCCACAGGGGAACAGGCTAATTGGGAACAGGTGGATGCCATGATTGGCTATAAAAACAGCTTCCATGAAATGCTCACTCATTCACAAACAAGTACGAGGTGAGGGTCACCACTTTGTCAACAAACGCCCGAGCAAATTGTTAAAGAACAACATTTGTCAAGCAACTATTGCAAGGAATTTAGGGATTTCACCATCTACGCTCCGTAATATCATCAAAAGGTTCAGAGAATCTGGAGAAATCACTGCACGTAAGCAGCAAGGCTGAAAACCAACACTGAATGCTCGCGACCTTTGATCCCTCAGACGGTACTGCATCAAAAAGCCACATCAGTGTGTAAAGGATATCACCACATGGTCTCAGAAACCCACTGTCAGTAACTACAGGTCTTTTTCATGGACACCCCTGCTTATTTCAGCAAGACAATGCCAAGCCACATGTTACAACAGCGTGGCTTTATAGTAAAAGAGTGCAGGTACTAGACTGGACAGCCTGTAGTCCAGACCTGTCTCCCATTGAAAACGTGTGAAGCCTAAAATATGAGGCGGGAGACTGTTGAGCAACTTAAGCTGTACATCAAGCAAGAATGGGAAAGAATTCCACTTCAAAAATGTGTCTCCTCAGTTCCCAAACTTTACTGGGTGTTGTTAAAAGGAAAGGCCATGTAAAACACTGGTAGAAATGCCTTTTTTGTAATGTGTTGCTGCCATTACATTCTAACTTCAGGATTATTTGCAGAACAAAAATGAAGTTTGTCAGTGTGACGATGAAATATCTTGTCTTGGCTATCTTGTCTATTCAAATGAATATAAGTTGAAAAGGATTTGTTGTATTCTCTTTTTATTTAGCATTTACACAACTTCACTGCTTTTGTCCATCATGTACTATGAAAGACATTCATTCAACAACTCCACATCTCAATATAAAGTGTTCCACCATCATCTTGTCACGAACACAAGTTCTATATAGGGAATTACACAAGAAGTTATGATAAAAAGATACGCAGAGCCATTTTATGCTGTACAAATACTGGTCAATGATGTTGAGTAAAAGAATGTTCTACTTTGGTGTTTGTTCCCCAGAGAGAGCCACTGATGAGGGCAAGAAGTGAAGAAATGGGAAGAAGTGTACCAGGCCTGCCAGATGGTTGGATGAAGGTGACATCCAATTCCATTTGATCTGATTTCTTTCTAGTAAGTGCTTTACTAATAATGTCTCTCCTCATGTAGTTCCTTGACACTGTTACCGGAACCTTCCGATACTACCATTCTCCAACCAACCGCGTCCACATGTACCCACCTGAGGTCACTCTTCCCACGCCGCCGGCCGTGGAGCAGAGACCTCCGCGACCACCCTCCACTGTGGAGAAGGAGCAGGAGCGGGAACAGTCCAAGTTAAAGCGGTCCTACTCTTCTCCAGACATCAGCCAGGATCTGAGAGAAGAGGTCCAGAAGAAGTCTCCTGTTGCCCCCATACCCACAATCAACAGAGAAACCAAGTAAGGTTGTTTTCCACTACCATCAAGTGATGACAATAGTACAAACACTTGTTCACAATAGTACGTTCAGTTGTTGACAATATTATAATCAATGATCCACAATTGTACAATCGCATGTTGACAGTAGTACAATCCGTTGTTGACAAAAGTACAATCAATAGTACACTCAAATGTAGACAGTAGTATATTCAGTTGTTGACAATATTATAATCAATTATCCACAATTGTACAATCGCATGTTGACAATAGTACAATCCGTTGTTGACAAAAGTACAATCAATAGTACACTCAAATGTAGACAATAGTACATTAAGTTGTTGACTATTATAATCAATTATCCACAATTTTACAATCACATGTTGACAATAGTACAATCCGTTGTTGACAAAAGTACAATCAATAGTGCACTCAAATGTAGACAATAGTACATTCAGTTGTTGACAATATTACAATCAATTATCCACAATTGTACAATCGCATGTTGACAATAGTACAATCCGTTGTTGACAAAAGTACAATCAATAGTACACTCAAATGTAGACAATAGTACATTCAGTTTTTGACTATTATAATCAATTATCCACAATTGTACAATCACATGTTGACAAAAGTACAATCAATAGTGCACTCAAATGTAGACAATAGTACATTCAGTTGTTGACAATATTATAATCAATTATCCACAATTGTACAATCACATGTTGACAATAGTACAATCCGTTGTTGACAAAAGTACAATCAATAGTACACTCAAATGTAGACAATAGTACATTCAGTTGTTGACAATATTATAATCAATTATCCACAATTGTACAATCGCATGTTGACAGTAGTACAATCCGTTGTTGACAAAAGTATAATCAATAGCATCCATTGCACCGTTCGCCCGAGGGTGGGGGGGTCCCGCCATCCGCCATCCGCGGTCCTCTCCTAGGTTTCTCATTGTCCTGTTGGGTTTTTTCTTGCCCTGATGTGGGATCTGAACCGAGGATGTTGTTGTGGCTTGTGCAGCCCTTTGAGACACTCGTGATTTAGGACTATATAAATAAACACTGATTGATTGATTAAATAGTACAATCAAATGTTGACAATAGTACAGTCAGTTGGTAACTATGGTACAATCAATTGTAGACAATAGTACAATCAAATGTTGACAATAAACTTCAAATGTTAACAATAATACAATCAAATGTTGACAGTAGTACAATCAATTGACAAAACGCATCAAATGTTGACAATAATACGCATCAAATGTTGACAATAGTACAATAAATGTAGAAAAAGCAACAGTACGGACCTAGATGGCAAAATCCCTAAATTTCCATGCAATAGCTCGTTGAGAAATGTTGTTCCAAAACTGTTCGACAAATTGCTTACAATAGTACAATCAATTGTTGATGATAGTACAAACTAATTTTGACAGTAGTAATATCATCCATCCATCCATCCATCCATTTTCTACCGCTTATTCCCTTTCGGGGTCGCGGGGGGCGCTGGCGCCTATCTCAGCTACAATCGGGCGGAAGGCGGGGTACACCCTGGACAAGTCGCCACCTCATCGCAGGGCAGTAGTAATATCAAATGTTGACAAAAATACAATGAGTTGTTGACAATAGTACAATTAAATCTTGACAATACAATTGCATGTTGACAATAGTACATTCAGTTGTTGACAATATTATAATCAATTATCCACAATTGTACAGTCACGTCTTGAAAGTAGTACAATCAATTGTTGACAATAGTACAATCAAATGTTAACAATACACTTCAAATGTTGACAGTAGTACAATCATATGTTAATAGTAGTACAATCACATGTTGACAATAGTACAGTTGACAATAGTACAATTAAATGTTGTCAATACAATCACAAAATTTTAGTCGACAATAGTACAATCACGTGTTGACAATAGTAGAATCACATGTTGACAATACACATGCAATGTCGACATCAAATAGTCCTATCAATTGTTGACAGTGAGTTTGGGGTTAAGAGAGTTGGAAGGTATTTGATTTAAATGGCAGAGTCCCTGCAGTGGAAAAGGCCTGATCTTTAAACTTGTTATATATTTTCTTGTTATTTCTTTACACTCTCCTGTGCTAAAGTTTATTATCATTGTTTCTTGCTATTTCTTTCAGTCTGTTCAGTGCTAAAGTTAATTCTAATAGTTTCTTTTTATTTCCTCAAACTGTCCTGTGCTAAAGTTTGTCATATTTATAATTTCCTCAGATTATCCAGTGCTAAAGTTTATGGTCATATTTGCTTATTTCCACACTGTGCAGTGCTAAAGTTTGTCATATTTTATTATTTCTTCAGACTGTCCAGTGCTAAAGTGTGTCATATGTTCTTGTTATTTCCTCACCGTCCAGTGCTAAAGTTTGTATTTTTTTCTTATTTCCTTACTCTGTCCAGTGCTAAAGTGTGTCATATGTTCTTGTTATTTCCTCACCGTCCAGTGCTAAAGTTTGTATTTTTTTCTTATTTCCTTACTCTGTCCAGTGCTAAAGTGTGTCATATGTTCTTGTTATTTCCTCAGACCGCCAAGTGCTAAAGTTTATTCTAAAGTGGAGCTGGCACGTCCATCAGCTTCCAAAATCCGCAACCTGAATCCAACATTTGGAGGCCTGGGTACTAGTTTGACTGGCCTTCGTAACCTCGGCAACACCTGTTACATGAACTCCATCTTGCAGTGTTTGTGTAACACTCCAGCCATGGCGGAGTACTTCAACAACAATTATTACCTGCAAGACATCAACAGGTGAGCACAATGAAGACCAAGAATAGGCAGCCATCTTGGAGCTAATCAGCCTGTTTCTTTAGGTTTAACATTCTTGGCCATAAAGGGGAAGTGGCGGAGGAGTTTGGTGTCATCATGAAGGCGCTGTGGGCTGGTCTGTACAAGTGCATCAGTCCTCGGGACTTTAAGACCACCATCGGCAAGATCAATGACCAGTTTGCAGGCTACGACCAGCAGGACTCTCAGGAGCTGCTGCTCTTTCTCATGGATGGGCTCCACGAGGACCTCAACAAGGTACCTGTCCACCTTGTAGTAGTCCAAACTATTAGCACCTTTTTTTCTCATGGATGGTCTCCACGAGGACCTCAACAAGGTACCTGTCCACCTTGTAGTAGTCCAAACTATTAGCACCTTTTTTCTCATGGATGGTCTCCACGAGGACCTCAACAAGGTACCTGTCCACCTTGTAGTAGTCCAAACTATTAGCACCTTTTTTCTCATGGATGGTCTCCACGAGGACCTCAACAAGGTACCTGTCCACCTTGTAGTAGTCCAAACTATTAGCACCTTTTTTCTCATGGATGGTCTCCACGAGGACCTCAACAAGTTTACCCTTACACACTGTTACTACTGTTTTTTCACACACACTTTGTTAATGTTTACTCACACGCACTTTGTTAATGTTTATTCACACACTGTGTTAATGTTTATTCACATACTGTGTTAGTGTTTACTCTCACACACTATGTTAGTGTTTACTCTCACACACTATGATAGTGTTTACTCTCACACACTATGTCAGTGTTTGCTCTCACACACTGTTAGTGTTTACTCTCACACACTATGTCAGTGTTTACTCTCACACACTATGTCAGTGTTTGCTCTCACACACTATGTCAGTGTTTGCTCTCACACACTATGTCAGTGTTTACTCTCACACACTATGTCAGTGTTTACTCTCACACACTATGTCAGTGTTTACTCTCACACACTATGTCAGTGTTTGCTCTCACACACTATGTCAGTGTTTACTCTCACACACTGTCAGTGTTTACTCTCACACACTATGTCAGTGTTTACTCTCACACACTATGTCAGTGTTTACTCTCACACACTATGTCAGTGTTTACTCTCACACACTATGTCAGTGTTTACTCTCACACACTATGTCAGTGTTTACTCTCACACACTGTTAGTGTTTACTCTCACACACTATGTCAGTGTTTACTCTCACACACTATGTTAGTGTTTACTCTCACACACTATGTCAGTGTTTGCTCTCACACACTATGTCAGTGTTTGCTCTCACACACTATGTCAGTGTTTACTCTCACACACTATGTCAGTGTTTACTCTCACACACTATGTCAGTGTTTGCTCTCACACACTGTCAGTGTTTACTCTCACACACTATGTCAGTGTTTACTCTCACACACTATGTCAGTGTTTACTCTCACACACTGTTAGTGTTTACTCTCACACACTATGTCAGTGTTTACTCTCACACACTATGTTAGTGTTTGCTCTCACACACTGTTAGTGTTTGCTCTCACACACTATGTCAGTGTTTACTCTCACACACTATGTCAGTGTTTACTCTCACACACTATGTCAGTGTTTACTCTCACACACTATGTCAGTGTTTACTCTCACACACTGTTAGTGTTTACTCTCACACACTATGTCAGTGTTTACTCTCACACACTATGTTAGTGTTTGCTCTCACACACTGTTAGTGTTTGCTCTCACACACTATGTCAGTGTTTACTCTCACACACTATGTCAGTGTTTACTCTCACACACTATGTCAGTGTTTACTCTCACACACTATGTCAGTGTTTACTCTCACACACTATGTCAGTGTTTACTCTCACACACTATGTTAGTGTTTACTCTCACACACTATGTCAGTGTTTACTCTCACACACTATGTCAGTGTTTACTCTCACACACTGTCAGTGTTTACTCTCACACACTATGTTAGTGTTTACTCTCACACACTATGTTAGTGTTTACTCTCACACACTATGTCAGTGTTTGCTCTCACACACTATGTCAGTGTTTACTCTCACACACTATGTCAGTGTTTACTCTCACACACTGTTAGTGTTTACTCTCACACACTATGTCAGTGTTTACTCTCACACACTATGTTAGTGTTTGCTCTCACACACTGTTAGTGTTTGCTCTCACACACTATGTCAGTGTTTACTCTCACACACTATGTCAGTGTTTACTCTCACACACTATGTCAGTGTTTACTCTCACACACTATGTCAGTGTTTACTCTCACACACTATGTCAGTGTTTACTCTCACACACTATGTCAGTGTTTACTCTCACACACTGTTAGTGTTTACTCTCACACACTATGTCAGTGTTTACTCTCACACACTATGTTAGTGTTTACTCTCACACACTATGTCAGTGTTTACTCTCACACACTATGTCAGTGTTTACTCTCACACACTGTCAGTGTTTACTCTCACACACTATGTTAGTGTTTACTCTCACACACTATGTTAGTGTTTACTCTCACACACTATGTCAGTGTTTGCTCTCACACACTATGTCAGTGTTTACTCTCACACACTATGTCAGTGTTTACTCTCACACACTGTTAGTGTTTACTCTCACACACTATGTCAGTGTTTACTCTCACACACTATGTTAGTGTTTGCTCTCACACACTGTTAGTGTTTGCTCTCACACACTATGTCAGTGTTTACTCTCACACACTATGTCAGTGTTTACTCTCACACACTATGTCAGTGTTTACTCTCACACACTATGTCAGTGTTTACTCTCACACACTATGTCAGTGTTTACTCTCACACACTATGTCAGTGTTTACTCTCACACACTGTTAGTGTTTACTCTCACACACTATGTCAGTGTTTACTCTCACACACTATGTTAGTGTTTACTCTCACACACTATGTCAGTGTTTACTCTCACACACTATGTCAGTGTTTACTCTCACACACTGTCAGTGTTTACTCTCACACACTATGTTAGTGTTTACTCTCACACACTATGTTAGTGTTTACTCTCACACACTATGTCAGTGTTTGCTCTCACACACTATGTCAGTGTTTACTCTCACACACTATGTCAGTGTTTACTCTCACACACTATGTCAGTGTTTGCTCTCACACACTGTCAGTGTTTACTCTCACACACTATGTCAGGGTTTACTCTCACACACTATGTCAGTGTTAACTCTCACACACTATGTCAGTGTTTACTCTCACACACTATGTCAGTGTTTACTCTCACACACTATGTTAGTGTTTGCTCTCACACACTATGTCAGTGTTTACTCTCACACACTATGTCAGTGTTTACTCTCACACACTATGTTAGTGTTTACTCTCACACACTATGTCAGTGTTTACTCTCACACACTGTCAGTGTTTGCTCTCACACACTGTCAGTGTTTACTCTCACACACTATGTCAGTGTTTACTCTCACACACTATGTCAGGGTTTACTCTCACACACTATGTCAGTGTTAACTCTCACACACTATGTTAGTGTTAACTCTCACACACTATGTCAGTGTTTACTCTCACACACTATGTCAGTGTTTACTCTCACACACTATGTCAGTGTTTACTCTCACACACTATGTCAGTGTTTACTCTCACACACTATGTCAGTGTTTGCTCTCACACACTGTCAGTGTTTACTCTCACACACTGTCAGTGTTTACTCTCACACACTATGTCAGTGTTTACTCTCACACACTATGTCAGTGTTTACTCTCACACACTATGTCAGTGTTTACTCTCACACACTATGTCAGTGTTTACTCTCACACACTATGTCAGTGTTTACTCTCACACACTGTTAGTGTTTACTCTCACACACTATGTCAGTGTTTACTCTCACACACTATGTTAGTGTTTACTCTCACACACTATGTCAGTGTTTGCTCTCACACACTATGTCAGTGTTTGCTCTCACACACTATGTCAGTGTTTACTCTCACACACTATGTCAGTGTTTACTCTCACACACTATGTCAGTGTTTGCTCTCACACACTGTCAGTGTTTACTCTCACACACTATGTCAGTGTTTACTCTCACACACTATGTCAGTGTTTACTCTCACACACTGTTAGTGTTTACTCTCACACACTATGTCAGTGTTTACTCTCACACACTATGTTAGTGTTTGCTCTCACACACTGTTAGTGTTTGCTCTCACACACTATGTCAGTGTTTACTCTCACACACTATGTCAGTGTTTACTCTCACACACTATGTCAGTGTTTACTCTCACACACTATGTCAGTGTTTACTCTCACACACTATGTCAGTGTTTACTCTCACACACTATGTCAGTGTTTACTCTCACACACTATGTCAGTGTTTACTCTCACACACTATGTTAGTGTTTACTCTCACACACTATGTCAGTGTTTACTCTCACACACTATGTTAGTGTTTACTCTCACACACTGTCAGTGTTTACTCTCACACACTATGTTAGTGTTTACTCTCACACACTATGTTAGTGTTTACTCTCACACACTATGTCAGTGTTTGCTCTCACACACTATGTCAGTGTTTACTCTCACACACTATGTCAGTGTTTACTCTCACACACTATGTCAGTGTTTGCTCTCACACACTGTCAGTGTTTACTCTCACACACTATGTCAGTGTTTACTCTCACACACTATGTCAGGGTTTACTCTCACACACTATGTCAGTGTTAACTCTCACACACTATGTTAGTGTTAACTCTCACACACTATATCAGTGTTTACTCTCACACACTATGTCAGTGTTTACTCTCACACACTATGTTAGTGTTTGCTCTCACACACTATGTCAGTGTTTACTCTCACACACTATGTCAGTGTTTACTCTCACACACTATGTTAGTGTTTACTCTCACACACTATGTCAGTGTTTACTCTCACACACTGTCAGTGTTTGCTCTCACACACTGTCAGTGTTTACTCTCACACACTATGTCAGTGTTTACTCTCACACACTATGTCAGTGTTTACTCTCACACACTATGTCAGTGTTTACTCTCACACACTATGTCAGTGTTTACTCTCACACACTATGTCAGTGTTAACTCTCACACACTATGTTAGTGTTAACTCTCACACACTATGTCAGTGTTTACTCTCACACACTATGTCAGTGTTTACTCTCACACACTATGTTAGTGTTTGCTCTCACACACTATGTCAGTGTTTACTCTCACACACTATGTCAGTCTTTACTCTCACACACTATGTCAGGGTTTACTCTCACACACTATGTCAGTGTTAACTCTCACACACTATGTTAGTGTTAACTCTCACACACTATGTCAGTGTTTACTCTCACACACTATGTTAGTGTTTGCTCTCACACACTATGTCTGCGTGTGTGTGTGGTCAGGCGGACAACAGGAAGCGGTACAAGGAGGAGGAGAACGACCACCTGGACGATGAGAAGGCAGCAGACCTGGCCTGGAACAAACACAAGCTACTGAACGAGTCCATCATTGTTGCTCTCTTCCAGGGCCAGTTCAAGTCCACGGTACAGTGTCAGACCTGCCAGCGCAAGTCTCGCACCTTTGAGACCTTCATGTACCTTTCCTTGTCTCTGGCCTCCAGCAGCAAGTGCTCCCTGCAGGTATGTCACCACACCTGTCTACATGTTGATCAAACATTGATAAGCTGCTCTTCGCATCCCAGGATTGTCTGAAGATGTTCTCCAAGGAGGAGCGGCTGACCGATAACAACAAAGTCTTTTGTCGACACTGTAAAGCTCATAGAGATTCCACCAAGAAACTGGAGATCTGGAAGGTTCCTCCTATTCTCTTGGTGCACCTGAAGCGGTTTGTACTTCCTGTTACTCACGTTATATCAAGTACTTTGGTACCACAACTTCCTAGTTTTGACAACAAGTACTGTGGTACCTCAACTTCCTGGTACTTATATCAAGTACTTTGTTACCACAACTTCCTAGTATTGACAACAAGTACTGTGGTACCTCAACTTCCTGGTACTTACAACAATTACTGTGGTACCTCAACTTCCTGGTACTTACAACAATTACTGTGGTACCTCAACTTCCTGGTACTGACAACAAGTACTGTGGTACGTCAACTTCCTGGTACTTACAACAAGTACTGTGGTACCACAACTTCTTGGTACTGACAAGTAATGTGGTACCACAACTTTATGGTACTGACAACAAGTACTGTGGTACCTCAACTTCCTGGTACTTACAACAAGTATTGTAGTACCTCAACTTCCTGGTACTGACAACAAGTACTGTGGTATGTCAACTTCCTGGTACTTACAACAAGTACTGTGGTACCACAACTTCTAGGTACTGATAAGTAATGTGGTACCACAACTTTATGGTACTGACAACAAGTACTGTGGTACGTCAACTTCCTGGTACTTTCAACAAGTACTGTGGTACATCAACTTCCGGGTACTGACAACAAGTACTGTGGTACGTCAACTTCCTGGTACTTACAACAAGTACTGTGGTACCACAACTTCTTGGTACTGACAAGTAATGTGGTACCACAACTTTATGGTACTGACAACAAGTACTGTGGTACCTCAACTTCCTGGTACTTACAACAAGTATTGTAGTACCTCAACTTCCTGGTACTGACAACAAGTACTGTGGTATGTCAACTTCCTGGTACTTACAACAAGTACTGTGGTACCACAACTTCTAGGTACTGATAAGTAATGTGGTACCACAACTTTATGGTACTGAAAACAAGTACTGTGGTACGTCAACTTCCTGGTACTTACAAGGAGTACTGTGGTACCACAACTTCTTGGTACTGACAAGTAATGTGGTACCACAACTTTATGGTACTGACAACAAGTACTGTGGTATGTCAACTTCCTGGTACTTTCAACAAGTACTGTGGTACATCAACTTCCGGGTACTTACAACAAGTACTGTGGTACCACAACTTCTTGGTACTGACAAGTAATGTGGTACCAAAACGTTATGGTACTGACAACAAGTACTGTGGTACCTCAACTTACGGGCGCCGTTGGTTCTGGTACTGACAGCAAGTACTGTGGTACCTCAATTTACCGGCACTATTGGTTCTGGTACTGACAACAAGTGATGTAGTACCATAAAGAATAAACAAACATGTGCAAGGGATACCAACAAAATAAAAGCATCATATTATATTCATATTTATTATATATTATATATATTTACTTATATATATTATTATATTTCAAAATGTACTTTTTGATGGAAATGGTCTGTATAATGTATCTTAGAAGTTGTCATGATCTTTCTGTTGTCTTTGTCATCATTGGTGAACGCTGACACAAAGCTGGTGTTTACTTTTTAGGGTCATTAATTTGCAATTCCAATAGTGTCACATAATTACAAACAACTTTGTTGCGTTTGAAAGGGTTACTTGTATTATTATTATTAGGTTTACATTAGTGTTTAATTTGGTCATGTTGTTTAGCGGCAGTGATTTGTTGGAATATATTATTATTATTATTAGGTTTACATTAGTGTTTAATTTGTTCATGAAGTTTATCGGCAGTGGTTTGTTGGAATATATTATTATTATTAGGTTTACATTAGTGTTTAATTTAGTCATGTTGTTTATCGGCAGTGATTTGTCGGAATATATTATTATTATTATTAGGTTTACATTATTGTTTAATTTGGTCATGAAGTTTATCGGCAGTGATTTGTTGGAATATATTATTATTATTAGGTTTACATTAGTGTTTAATTTAGTCATGTTGTTTATCGGCAGTGATTTGTCGGAATATTTATAACCGGCAAAATGTGTTTTGGGCCAAGGTTTAACCTGCCTGGTTCAGTTCATGCTTCTGGTCAGCCTGAGAGTAGAACCTGGGTCCTTCGAATGAGAGTGCAGCGTGCTAGCTACCGAGCTAAAAGGCTGAGCTGACCATTCAGTATCCAGCACTGCTCTTAAGGCTGTCAGGGAGTGAGGTCTACCAAAGTACACTAGCACAGTGGCCTAGTGGTTAGAGTGTCCGCCCTGAGATCAGTAGGTCGTGAGTTCAAACCCCGGCTGAGTCATACCAAAGACTATTAACAATGGGACCCGTTATTTCCCTGCTTGGCACTCAGCATTAAGGGTTGGAATTGGGGGTTAAATCACCAAAAATGAATTCTGGGTGCGGCACCGCTGCTGCCCACTGCTCCCCTCACCTCCCAGGGGGTGATCAAGGGTGATGGGTCAAATGCAGAGCATAATTTCGCCACATCTAGTATGTGTGTGACAATCACTGGTACTTTAACTTTAACTTAACACAGGCCCAACAGTTGATGGGAAAAACATGAATATTCACAATTGTTATTTAAATGATACAGTCTTTTATTTGGCTAACCGTGACCATACTTGCCAACCCTCCCGAATTTTAGTTCCTCTCCCGAAAATCTCCCGGGACAACCGTTCTCCCAAACAATATTGGGGGTGTGTCCATGAGGACCTGAGTGAGGACAGCCTGTCGTCACGTCCGCTCTCCCTCCATATAAACTGCGTGCCGGCCCATCTACGGAATTTGGAGAGCGCACAATTGCACACACAACAAGAAGGGGACGAAGAAGAAGAACCAAGAAGAGACAGTCATGGCAACGACGAGTAAGAAGAAGTATGCTTGCAAGTTCCAAAATGATTGGAAAAAAGAATTTCAGTTCATCCTGAACAGCTCGAAGGGGAAGGGGTATGCTGCCTGCAAGTTTTGTAGATCAGACTTCTCCATTGAACACGGTGGCCGAATGGATATAGTCACTCATGAACGGTCAGAGAAGCACAATAAACATATACATATGAAATACTTGAATTTCTGTGAATTCTAGCTATCTCCCAAATTCAGAGGTCTCAAGGTCGGCAAGTATGACTGCAGCTGATGAACTGAATGCTACATCCTGTTGACTTTGTCAATACAATTCATTTGAGCATACAAGTATCTGCAGTTATAGTGCCAGTAATTAGCAGAAACCCTACAAATGTGTCAAGTATCTGGACACTGAAATGAGCATCAATTGTACAAACTGTCTGTGGTTCCACAATGGTTAAGTACAGGTACTTCAAACATATCTACTGGTTATTGATGGAATGTAGAATACACAAATATTATTCTATCAAACACATTTACTGGTTATTGATGGAATGTAAAATACACAAATATTATTCTGTCAAACACATTTACTGGTTATTGATGGAATGTAAAATACACAAATATTACTTTAACTAGCAGAGAACATGTTAACTGCTGAGTCAATGTGATATTCATGTCTCATCATCATGCAGTCAGCTGTAAACTTTGCTGCCGTTCTTGTAGATTCTCCTACGAAGGTCGATGGAAGCAGAAGCTGCAGACCTCTGTGGATTTTCCTTTGGACTTTCTGGACCTTTCACACTACGTCATTGGACCCAAACACAACCTGAAGAAATATAACCTCTTTGGCGTGTCTGTAAGTATCAAACCATGTCTGTGTGTTTGTGTATATATACACACATACATACTATATACTGTATATATGGATATGTATGTATCTATATGTAAATGTATATATTTATACATGTATGTTTTTGAATGTTCCTTT
This sequence comes from Nerophis ophidion, assembly GCF_033978795.1. Classification (NCBI taxonomy): domain Eukaryota; kingdom Metazoa; phylum Chordata; class Actinopteri; order Syngnathiformes; family Syngnathidae; genus Nerophis; species Nerophis ophidion. The sequence goes on along the minus strand of NC_084635.1, from coordinate 38,138,335 downwards.
TCCCAGAACCACTACGGAGGTCTGGATGGCGGCCATTACACCGCCTACTGTAAGAACACCGTCAAGCAGCGTTGGTACAAGTTTGATGATCACGAGGTTTCGGAGTTCTCCACCTCCTCCGTCAAATCTTCTGCAGCCTACATTCTCTTCTATTCCACCCTCTGAGCCTGCTGGAGCTGCAGATGAACATCTCACAGCAACCCAGGAGGTTGTCTGCTTTCTTCTAGAAGGCCACAGTTGACGAAGGAGGTGTTTGTGGAGCAGCTGTTGGCTGAGAAGAGGCGAGAAGGTGTCCGCCACTAGAGGGCACTGTAGTTGTGAACACTGCTTCAGTGGTCACATGGACCATTGCAGGAGAACATCTAGATAGCATGGACTTCATGCTGATGTTGCACTTTTATTTCTCAGCTCTCCTGCTAATTATCATGATGGTTAGAGAAGACACACTACTAGCTGCTCATTAGCATAATACATGTACATTTGCATAATATGCAATCATATTACATTATCTATTACCCACGCTAATTGCCAAATGTCTTGTAATCCACTCATTGATTTCTGATTGATTGAGTTGCTACTTGCTAGCATGTCTTGTAAATGTTTGACGATAACAAATATATTCACATCAGACACAAGTTTATGGACTTTTTCTTCAAGATGGTGATAGAAATGATGACTTTTAAAGTTCCTCAAGGTTTGTGTTTGTGAAAGATGGAAGTGTCTGATGATCGCACGTGTCTCTTGGACCCGCATGCTCCATCACACCCACCTCCAAGTGACCCGCATGCTCCATCACACCCACCTCCAGGTGACCCGCATGCTCCATCACACCCACCTCCAGGTGACCCGCATGCTCCTTCACACCCACCTCCAGGTGACCCGCATGCTCCTTCACACCCACCTCCAAGGTGACCCGCATGCTCCATCACACCCACCTCCAGGTGACCCGCATGCTCCTTCACACCCACCTCCAGGTGACCCGCATGCTCCATCACACCCACCTCCAGGTGACCTACATGCTCCTTCACACCCACCTCCAGGTGACCCGCATGCTCCTTCACACCCACGTCCAGGTGACCCGCATGCTCCTTCACACCCACCTCCAGGTGACCCGCATGCTCCTTCACACCCACCTCCAGGTGACCCGCATGCTCCTTCACACCCACCTCCAAGTGACCCGCATGCTCCTTCACACCCACCTCCTGGTGACCCGCATGCTCCATCACACCCACCTCCAGGTGACCCGCATGCTCCTTCACACCCACCTCCAAGTGACCCGCATGCTCCATCACACCCACCTCCAGGTGACCCGCATGCTCCTTCACACCCACCTCCAGGTGACCCGCATGCTCCTTCACACCCACCTCCAGGTGACCCGCATGCTCCTTCACACCCACCTCCAAGTGACCCGCATGCTCCTTCACACCCACCTCCAGGTGACCCGCATGCTCCTTCACACCCACCTCCAGGTGACCCGCATGCTCCATCACACCCACCTCCAGGTGACCCGCATGCTCCTTCACACCCACCTCCAAGTGACCCGCATGCTCCTTCACACCCACCTCCAGGTGACCCGCATGCTCCTTCACACCCACCTCCAGGTGACCCGCATGCTCCTTCACACCCACCTCCAGGTGACCCGCATGCTCCTTCACACCCACCTCCAAGTGACCCGCATGCTCCTTCACACCCACCTCCAGGTGACCCGCATGCTCCTTCACACCCACCTCCAGGTGACCCGCATGCTCCTTCACACCCACGTCCAGGTGACCCGCATGCTCCTTCACACCCACCTCCATATATACAGGTGCTGGTCATATTATTAGAATATCATGAAAAAGTTGGTTTATTTCATTAATTCCATTTAGAAAGTCAAACTTGTAGAATGTATACATTCATTCCAAGCAGACTGATACATTTCAAGTGTTTTTTGCCAAAAAGGAGATGATTATAGCTGACAACCAATGAAAACCCTAAATTCAACATCTCAGAAAATTAGAATATGGTGAAAAGGTCAGATATTGAAGACACCTGGTGCCACACTCTAATTAGCTAACTAACTCAAAACACCTGGAAAAGCCTTTAAAATGGTCTCTCGTTTTGATTCTGTATGACACACAATCATGGGGAAGACTGCTGACTTGACAACTGTCCAAAAGATGACCATTGATACTTTAAAGAAGGAGGGCGAGACACAAAAGGTCATATATATATATATATATATATATACACACACACACACACGGGTAGTAACGCGCTACATTTACTCCGTTACATCTACTTGAGTAACTTTTGGGATAAATTGTACTTTTAAGAGTAGTTTTTATGCAACATACTTTTACTTTTACTTGAGTATATTTATAAAGAAGAAACGCTACTTTTACTCTGCTCCATTTATCTACAATCAGCTCGTTGCTCGCTACTTTTTTTTTTTTTATCGATCTGTTAATGCACGTTTTGTTTGTTTTGATTTTGTCAGACACACATTCAAAGTAGGAACTACGCATGCCTGCGTTTCACCAATCACATGCAGTCACTGGTGATGTTGGACCAATCAAACAAAACCAGGCGGTCACGTGACCGTCACACGTCGAAGCCGACCTAAAAAAGTTGAAAAACTTATTGGGGTGTTACCATTCAGTGTTCAATTGTACAGAATATGTACTGTACTGTGCAATCTACTAATAAAAGTTTCAATCAATCAATCAAAAGTGTAAAGGAAAAAAGACACTTTTTATTTCAACCGTACTTCCCGTCAAAAGCCTAAAGACTATCGCACAGTTCCTGTCTTCACAATAAAAGCGCCGCTCCATCGCGCATGCGCTAACAAAATAAGAGTCTCCGAAAGCCAGCGCAAACAAGCTAGCAAGCTACGGAGTTTGCCGCCAATGTATTTCTTGTAAAGTGTATAAAAACCAATATGGAAGCTGGACAAATAAGATGCCAAAAACCAACGACTTTCATGTGGTATTAGACAGAAAAGAGGAACTTTTTTTCTCCTCCATTTGAAAATGTGGACATTATCAGCACTATACTGTCTGATTCCACTCAATGCAAGTCATCACAATCAGGTAATACACCAACTTATATTCTTGTCTTCATGAAAGATAGGAATCTATATGTTAAACATGCATGTATATTCATTAAAACACCTTTTAACATGTCAACAAAAACGTCAAAATAAACTATAAATTATATACTGCATATATATATATATATATGTATGTATATATATATATATATATATATATATATATATGATATGTGTGTGTATGTATATATGAGGTAGATCACCTCGACTTGGTCATTTATTAAGTAATTGATTAACGTTGAAAAACTTATTGGGGTGTTACCATTTAGTGGTCAATTGTACAGAATATGTACTGTACTGTGCAATCTACTAATACAAGTTTCAATCAATCAATCAATCAATAAATGCCTACTGAGCCTATGGTGCTGTTAACTTATTGTGGCTCAATTTGCCTTAATTTTTTAATTTTGATGTATTATTATTTCATATATATTATTGTTATAGTTGCTTAAGAGATATTCCTGGCTATGAATTTGCTCATTGCTATTTTTATGTTTTTGTGCATTACTTGTTGCTGTAATTATTAAAGGAACGGGTTACTCATCAGTTACTCAGTACTTGAGTTGTTTTTTCACAACATACTTTTTACTTTTACTCAAGTAAATATTTGGATGACTACTCCTTACTTTTACTTGAGTAATAAATCTCTAAAGTAACAGTACTCTTACTTGAGTACAATTTCTGGCTACTCTACCCACCTCTGATCATGACGATGGTTTTAAATAAACATCCATGACGTTTTGACCTCTGACAGAAAACTAAACATTTACATTTCATGGAAACAACTTCAAATATACCACAAATGATATTAAGGAACTATACCATAATAACATACACTAGATTAGTTGTAATATGACGGTGTTCTTGCTGGATTCATGTCTGTAACTCATGTTTATTCATGTCTGTAACTCATGTTTATTCATGTCTGTAAGACATGTTTATTCATGGGTGTAACTCATGTTTATTCATAGGGACGGCGTGGCGCAGTGGAAGAGTGGCCGTGCGCAACCCGAGTGTCCCTGGTTCAATCCCCACCTAGTACCAACCTCGTCATGTCCGTTGTGTCCTGAGCAAGACACTTCACCCTTGCTCCTGATGGGTGCTGGTTAGCGCCTTGCATGGCAGCTCCCTCCATCAGTGTGTGAATGTGTGTGTGAATGGGTAAATGTGGAAGTAGTGTCAAAGCGCTTTGAGTACCTTGAAGGTAGAAAAGCGTTATACAAGTACAACCCATTTATTTATTTATTTATGTGTGTAACTCATGTTTATTCATGTGTGTATCTCATGTTTATTCATGTGTGTAACTCGTGTTTATTCATGGCTGTAACTCATGTTATTCATGTCTGTAACTCATGTTTATTCATGTATGTAACTCATGTTTATTCATGTCTGTAACTCATGTTTATTCGTGTGTGTAACTCATGTTTATTCATGTATGTGACTCATGTTTATTCATGTCTGTAACTCATGTTTATTCATGTGTGTAACTCATGTTTATTCATGTATGTAACTCATGTTTATTCATGTCTGTAACTCATGTTTATTCAGGTGTGTAACTCATGTTTATTCATGTATGTAACCCATGTTTATTCATGTATGTAACTCATGTTTATTCATGTATGTAACCCATGTTTATTCGTGTATGTAACCCATGTTTATTCATGTGTGTAACTCATGTTTATTCATGTTTGTATCTCATGTTTATTCATGTGTGTAACTCGTGTTTATTCATGGCTGTAACTCATGTTATTCATGTCTGTAACTCATGTTTATTCATGTATGTAACTCATGTTTATTCATGTCTGTAACTCATGTTTTTTTCATGTGTGTAACTCATGTTTATTCATGTATGTAACTCATGTTTATTCATGTCTGTAACTCATGTTTATTCATGTGTGTAACTCATGTTTATTCATGTATGTAACTCATGTTTATTCATGTGTGTAACTCATGTTTATTCATGTATGTAACTCATGTTTATTCATGTCTGTAACTCATGTTTATTCATGTGTGTAACTCATGTTTATTCATGTATGTAACCCATGTTTATTCATGTATGTAACTCATGTTTATTCATGTATGTAACCCATGTTTATTCATGTATGTAACTCATGTTTATTCATGTGTGTAACTCATGTTTATTCATGTATGTAACTCATGTTTATTCATGTGTGTAACTCATGTTTATTCATGTATGTAACTCATGTTTATTCATGTCTGTACCTCATGTTTATTCATGTGTGTAACTCATGTTTATTCATGTATGTAACCCATGTTTATTCATGTATGTAACTCATGTTTATTCATGTGTGTAACCCATGTTTATTCATGTATGTAACCCATGTTTATTCATGTGTGTAACTCATGTTTATTCATGTGTGTAACTCATGTTTATTCATGTTTGTAACTCATGTATATTCATGTCTGTAACTCATGATTATTTATGTCTGTAACTTATGTTTATTCATGCCTGTAACTCATGTCTATTCATGTCTGTAACTCATGTTTATTCATGACGGCGTGGCGCAGTGGGAGAGTGGCCGTGCGCGACCCAAGGGTCCCTGGTTCAATCCCCACCTGCTACCAACCTCGTCACGTCCGTTGTGTCCTTGAGCAAGACACTTCACCCTTGCTCCTGATGGGTGCTGGTTAGCCCCTTGCATGGCAGCTCCCTCCATCAGTGTGTGAATGTGTGTGGTAATGTGGAAGTAGTGTCAAAGCGCTTTGAGTACCTTGAAGGTAGAAAAGTGCTATACAAGTACAACCCATTTATCATTTATTTATGTCTGTAACTCATGTTTATTCATGTATGTAACTCATTATTATTTATGTCTGTAACTCATGTTTATTCATGTCTGTAAGGCATAATGATTTCTACTTTGTTACATTAAAGACATGCACATTCCAATCAATATATGTATTTTAAATAGTCCTTTTTGAATTTCAACCTATCCCATTGCTGCATTATCACAGACAAACACCGCAAATAAAATGGATTAAAAATGGTAGAAATGGATGGAAATGAAACTCTTGCTGTGTTGGGAAATGTCAGCGAGTTTTCACTCACAAAAGTATCATTTAGAAAATGAAATGTATATATTCACTAAACGTAAACGTATATTTAGCTGTCATTTTTACACAAAATGGTGTTCATATTTCAAAAAGCATGTCAACATTGATAGTGTGGTACAGATGGATCAGTTTGGTTCTGCTCTCTAGCGCCACCTTCTGGCCTTTTATCAGCAGCTTGTCCTTTTAGCGTCATTCCGGAAGTGAAACTTCGTTCCGGAAGTGAAACTTCGTTCCGGAAGTGAAAGCTTTCCTCTTTAAGCGGAGTCCATCACTTCCGGGAGGTGAGAGAAAATGGCGGACATGGACGAGCTGTTCGGCAGCGACGGCGACAGCGACAATGAGCACCGAGGTAAGGAGCTCCTTTTCAGCCTTAATGGACTTTGCTGACGACGTTAGCCAGGATCCACGTCTGCATACTTCAACATTGGAAGTGTGCGTACTTCATCTTTATACAAACCCCGTTTCCATATGAGTTGGGAAATTGTGTTAGATGTAAATATGAACGGAAAACATCCATCCATCTTACATCATAACATCTACTTAATGTTACACACATTGTGTACATCATAATAACCAACATTTACTTCATGTAACACACGTGTACATCATAATAACTAACATCTATTCCATGTTACACACATTGTGTACATCATAACTAATATTTTTTTCATGTTACATACGTGTACATCATAATTACTAACATCTACTCCATGTTACAGACACCGTGTACATCATAATAAGTAACATCTACTCCATGTTACACACATTGTGTACATCATAATAACCAACATTTACTTCATGTTACACACATTGTGTACATCATAATTACTAACATCTACTCAATGTTACACATTGTGTACATCATAGTAACATCTACTCCATGTTACAGCATTGTGTACATCATAATAACTAACATTTACTTCATGTTACAACATTGTGTACATCATAGTAACATCTACTCCATGTTACAACATTGTGTACATCATAATAACTAACATTTACTTCATGTTACAACATTGTGTACATCATAGTAACATCTACTCCATGTTACAACATTGTGTACATCATAATAAGTAACATCTACTCCATGTTACAACATTGTGTACATCATAATAAGTAACATCTACTCCATGTTACACACATTGTGTACATCATAATTACTAACATCTACTCCATGTTACACACATTGTGTACATCATAACCAACATCTACTCAATGTTACACCATTGTGTACATCATAATAACTAACATTTACTTCATGTTACAACATTGTGTACATCATAGTAACATCTACTCCATGTTACAACATTGTGTACATCAATCAATCAATCAATCAATCAATGTTTATTTATATAGCCCCAAATCAAAAATGTCTCAAAGGACTGCACAAATCATTACGACTACAACATCCTCGGAAGAACCCACAAAAGGGCAAGGAAAACTCACACCCAGTGGGCAGGGAGAATTCACATTCAGTGGGACGCCAGCGACAATGCTGACTATGAGAAACCTTGGAGAGGACCTCAGATGTGGGCAACCCCCCCCCCTCTAGGGGACCGAAAGCAATGGATGTCGAGCGGGTCTAACATGATACTGTGAAAGTTCAATCCATAGTGGCTCCAAGACAGCAGTGAGAGTCCCGTCCACAGGAAACCATCTCAAGCGGATCAGCAGCGTAGAGATGTCCCCAACCGATACAGGCGACCGGTCCATCCTGGGTCCCGACGAGCGGTCCATCCTGGGTCTCGACTCTGGACAGTCAGTACTTCATCCATGGTCATCGGACCGGACCCCCTCCACAAGGGAGGGGGGGACATAGGAGAAAGAAAAGAAGCGGCAGATCAACTGGTCTAAAAAGGAGGTCTATTTAAAGGCTAGAGTATACAGATGAGTTTTAAGATGAGACTTAAATGCTTCTACTGAGGTAGCATCTCGAACTGTTACCGGGAGGGCATTCCAGAGTACTGGAGCCCGAACGGAAAACGCTCTATAGCCCGCAGACTTTTTTTGAGCTCTAGGAATCACTAATAAGCCGGAGTCTTTTGAACGCAGATTTCTTGCCGGGACATACGGTACAATACAATCGGCAAAATAGGCTGGAGCTAGACCGTGTAGTATTTTATACGTAAGTAGTAAAACCTTAAAGTCACATCTTAAGTGTACATCATAATAAGTAACATCTACTCCATGTTACATTTTGTACATCATAATAAGTAACATCTACTCCATGTTACACACATTGTGTACATCATAATTACTAACATCTACTCTATGTTACACACATTGTGTACATCATAATTACTAACATCTACTCTATGTTACACACATTGTGTACATCATAACCAACATCTACTCAATGTTACACCATTGTGTACATCATAATAACTAAGTGTAAGTGCTGATGTTTTTTTTTCTCAGAGCACTTCCTTTGCATTTCCCGTGTGCTAACGTTGTGACTGATGTTTCTCAGAGTCTGGCACCGGCTCGGGTTCCGACTCGGAGATGGAACGAGCGGGTACCGCCAGCAACCCTTCTGGCAGCGGCAGTGACAGCGAGCGAGGACAAGAGGACCACGAGGACGGCAAAGCCAGCATGAATAAGGTCCGTCTTCTACTTCTTCTCACATCTTACTTCCTTTCTGTACAGGAAGTGATTGTCTTACTTACCTTCTGTACAGGAAGTGTTTGTCTTACTTACTTTCTGTACAGGAAGTGTTTGTCTTACTTACTTTCTGTGCAGGAAGTGACATGTTAGTGAGTGTGTGTTGCAGGAAGTGACATGTTAGTGAGTGTGTGTGCAGGAAGTGACATGTTAGTGAGTGTGTGTGCAGGAAGTGACATGTTAGTGAGTGTGTGTTACAGGAGTTGTTTGGAGATGACAGTGAGGAGGAAGAGGAGGAGGAGGCGGCCCCCAGTGATCATCAGTCAGATGGCAGCATGCACTCTGACCATCAACACTCTGATGTGGAACAACAACACAGCGGCTCAGAGCGCGGCGTTGTAGACGATGACGACGAGGACATTGGGGCGCGGCACTCAGGCGGTGCAAGCCCAGCAGGAAGTGGGGTGTCTGCAGCAGGAAGTGGGGTGTCTGCAGCAGGAAGTGGGATGTCTGCAGCAGGAAGTGGAGTGTCTGCAGCAGGAAGTGGAGTGTCTGCAGCAGGAAGTGGAGTGTCTGCAGCAGGAAGTGGGGTGTCTGCAGCAGGAAGTGGGGTGTCTGCAGCAGGAAGTCCTGGCTCTGACAGGGGCAGTGTCCGCTCTGATAGAAGGTCAGTAATTGTCTTAATGCTCAGCTTAGTGACACATTTATATTGTACTAGTCAGCAGTATTTACATTTACATTGTACTAGTCATAATTATTTATATTGTACTAGTCAGCAGTATTTACATTTACATTGTACTAGTCATAATTATTTATATTGTACTAGTCAGCAGTATTTACATTTACATTGCACTAGTCAGCAGTATTTACATTTACATTGCACTAGTCAACATTATTTACATTGCACTAGTCAGCAGTATTTACATTGTACTAGTCAGCAGTATTTACATTTACATTGTACTAGTCAGCAGTATTTACATTTACATTGTACTAGTCATAATTATTTATATTGTACTAGTCAGCAGTATTTACATTTACATTGCACTAGTCAGCAGTATTTACATTTACATTGTACTAGTCACAATTATTTATATTGTACTAGTCAGCAGTATTTACATTTACATTGCACTAGTCAGCAGTATTTACATTTACATTGCACTAGTCAACATTATTTACATTGCACTAGTCAGCAGTATTTACATTTACATTGCACTAGTCAACATTATTTACATTGTACTAGTCAACATTATTTACATTGTACTAGTCAGCATTATTTACATTTACATTGTACTAGTCATAGTCAGCAGTATTTACATTTACATTGTATTAATCAGCATTATTTACATTGTACTAATCAGCAGTAGTTACATTTACATTGTACTAGTCATAATTATTTATATTGTACTAGTCAACATTATTTACATTGTACTAGTCAGCAGTATTTGTGACTCAAATAATTGACATTCACATAGTACTTTTTGTTGTACTATTGTTTATGATCCATACCAGGAACAAATATGGCAATACATATTGTATATGATCCATATCTTTTCTGCTATTGAGCAAACGTGTGCTGAGAGCCATGCACTGAGTGAACCCTCTTGCTGTGAAAACGACATAGGAAGATAATTGAGTTGATGGTGTGGTCGACATAATGTAGAAGAAGAAGTTGGAAGCATGAACAGCAGAACCTCCATAGTTGTTCCTGCTGCAGGAATACTGGACTCAAGTCTTTGTTTGTTGCTTTGCATCAGTGACCTAGGAACGCCTCAGTCGGCTGCAGCTACGCCGCGCTCTGATGGAGAAGACAATCATTCAGACCAGGACAAGTGGGAGGGCCTAGCTAAGAGCGACCAATCAGACGAGGAAGGAGAGAAGCAACGTTACTCGGATGAAGAGAGGGAGCACTCTGACCTCCAGCGTCCTGCCAGCAGGAAGTCAGCTCCTCCTAACGGTCAGTCACTAGTACACATGTGGAACATCACTCTCACTCCAAACACAAGTCAGCTCCTCCTAACGGTCAGTCACTAGTACACATGTGGAACATCACTCTCACTCCAAACACAAGTCAGCTCCTCCTAACGCTCAGTCACTAGTACACATGTGGAACATCACTCTCACTCCAAACACAAGTCAGCTCCTCCTAACGGTCAGTCACTAGTACACATGTGGAACATCACACTCACTCCAAACACAAGTCAGCTCCTCCTAATGGTCAGTCACTAGTACACATGTGGAACATCACTCTCACTCCAAACACAAGTCAGCTCCTCCTAACGGTCAGTCACTAGTACACATGTGGAACATCACTCTCACTCCAAACACAAGTCAGCTCCTCCTAACGGTCAGTCACTAGTACACATGTGGAACATCACTCTCACTCCAAACACAAGTCAGCTCCTCCTAACGGTCAGTCACTAGTACACATGTGGAACATCACTCTCACTCCAAACACAAGTCAGCTCCTCCTAATGGTCAGTCACTAGTACACATGTGGAACATCACTCTCACTCCAAACACAAGTCAGCTCCTCCTAACAGTCAGTCACTAGTACACATGTGGAACATCACACTCACTCCAAACACAAGTCAGCTCCTCCTAACGGTCAGTCACTAGTACACATGTGGAACATCACTCTCACTCCAAACACAAGTCAGCTCCTCCTAACAGTCAGTCACTAGTACACATGTGGAACATCACTCTCCCTCCAAACACAAGTCAGCTCCTCCTAACAGTCAGTCACTAGTACACATGTGGAACATCACTCTCACTCCAAACACAAGTCAGCTCCTCCTAACGGTCAGTCACTAGTACACATGTGGAACATCACTCTCACTCCAAACACAAGTCAGCTCCTCCTAACGGTCAGTCACTAGTACACATGTGGAACATCACTCTCACTCCAAACACAAGTCAGCTCCTCCTAACGGTCAGTCACTAGTACACATGTGGAACATCACTCTCCTTCCAAACACAAGTCAGCTCCTCCTAACGGTCAGTCACTAGTACACATGTGGAACATCACTCTCCCTCCAAACACAAGTCAGCTCCTCCTAACAGTCAGTCACTAGTACACATGTGGAACATCACTCTCCCTCCAAACACAAGTCAGCTCCTCCTAACAGTCAGTCACTAGTACACATGTGGAACATCACTCTCACTCCAAACACAAGTCAGCTCCTCCTAACGGTCAGTCACTAGTACACATGTGGAACATCACTCTCCTTCCAAACACAAGTCAGCTCCTCCTAACGGTCAGTCACTAGTACACATGTGGAACATCACTCTCCCTCCAAACACAAGTCAGCTCCTCCTAACAGTCAGTCACTAGTACACATGTGGAACATCACTCTCCCTCCAAACACAAGTCAGCTCCTCCTAACAGTCAGTCACTAGTACACATGTGGAACATCACTCTCACTCCAAACACAAGTCAGCTCCTCCTAACAGTCAGTCACTAGTACACATGTGGAACATCACTCTCACTCCAAACACAAGTCAGCTCCTCCTAACGGTCAGTCACTAGTACACATGTGGAACATCACTCTCACTCAGAACACAAGTCAGCTCCTCCTAACGGTCAGTCACTAGTACACATGTGGAACATCACTCTCACTCCAAACACAAGTCAGCTCCTCCCAACGGTCAGTCACTAGTACACATGTGGAACATCACTCTCACTCAGAACACAAGTCAGCTCCTCCCAACGGTCAGTCACTAGTACACATGTGGAACATCACTCTCACTCAGAACACAAGTCAGCTCCTCCTAACAGTCAGTCACTAGTACACATGTGGAACATCACTCTCACTCCAAACACAAGTCAGCTCCTCCTAACGGTCAGTCACTAGTACACATGTGGAACATCACTCTCACTCCAAACACAAGTCAGCTCCTCCTAACGGTCAGTCACTAGTACACATGTGGAACATCACTCTCACTCAGAACACAAGTCAGCTCCTCCTAACGGTCAGTCACTAGTACACATGTGGAACATCACTCTCACTCCAAACACAAGTCAGCTCCTCCTAACAGTCAGTCACTAGTACACATGTGGAACATCACTCTCACTCCAAACACAAGTCAGCTCCTCCTAACGGTCAGTCACTAGTACACATGTGGAACATCACTCTCACTCCAAACACAAGTCAGCTCCTCCTAACGGTCAGTCACTAGTACACATGTGGAACATCACTCTCACTCAGAACACAAGTCAGCTCCTCCTAACGGTCAGTCACTAGTACACATGTGGAACATCACTCTCACTCCAAACACAAGTCAGCTCCTCCCAACGGTCAGTCACTAGTACACATGTGGAACATCACTCTCACTCAGAACACAAGTCAGCTCCTCCCAACGGTCAGTCACTAGTACACATGTGGAACATCACTCTCACTCAGAACACAAGTCAGCTCCTCCTAACGGTCAGTCACTAGTACACATGTGGAACATCACTCTCCCTCCAAACACAAGTCAGCTCCTCCTAACAGTCAGTCACTAGTACACATGTGGAACATCACTCTCCCTCCAAACACAAGTCAGCTCCTCCTAACAGTCAGTCACTAGTACACATGTGGAACATCACTCTCCCTCCAAACACAAGTCAGCTCCTCCTAACAGTCAGTCACTAGTACACATGTGGAACATCACTCTCACTCCAAACACAAGTCAGCTCCTCCTAACGGTCAGTCACTAGTACACATGTGGAACATCACTCTCCCTCCAAACACAAGTCAGCTCCTCCTAACAGTCAGTCACTAGTACACATATGAAACATCACTCTCCCTCCAAACACAAGTCAGCTCCTCCTAACGGTCAGTCACTAGTACACATGTGGAACATCACTCTCCCTCCAAACACAAGTCAGCTCCTCCTAACAGTCAGTCACTAGTACACATATGAAACATCACTCTCCCTCCAAACACAAGTCAGCTCCTCCTAACAGTCAGTCACTAGTACACATGTGGAACATCACTCTCACTCCAAACACAAGTCAGCTCCTCCTAACGGTCAGTCACTAGTACACATGTGGAACATCACTCTCACTCCAAACACAAGTCAGCTCCTCCTAACGGTCAGTCACTAGTACACATGCGGAACATCACTCACTCCAAACACAAGTCAGCTCCTCCTAACAGTCAGTCACTAGTACACATGTGGAACATCACTCTCACTCCAAACACAAGTCAGCTCCTCCTAACGGTCAGTCACTAGTACACATGCGGAACATCACTCACTCCAAACACAAGTCAGCTCCTCCTAACAGTCAGTCACTAGTACACATGTGGAACATCACTCTCACTCCAAACACAAGTCAGCTCCTCCTAATGGTCAGTCACTAGTACACATGTGGAACATCACTCTCACTCCAAACACAAGTCAGCTCCTCCTAACGGTCAGTCACTAGTACACATGTGGAACATCACTCTCACTCCAAACACAAGTCAGCTCCTCCTAACGGTCTGTCACTAGTACACATGTGGAACATCACTCTCCCTCCAAACACAAGTCAGCTCCTCCTAATGGTCAGTCACTAGTACACATGTGGAACATCACTCTCACTCCAAACACAAGTCAGCTCCTCCTAACAGTCAGTCACTAGTACACATGTGGAACATCACTCTCACTCCAAACACAAGTCAGCTCCTCCTAACGGTCTGTCACTAGTACACATGTGGAACATCACTCTCCCTCCAAACACAAGTCAGCTCCTCCTAACGGTCTGTCACTAGTACACATGTGGAACATCACTCTCCCTCCAAACACAAGTCAGCTCCTCCTAATGGTCAGTCACTAGTACACATGTGGAACATCACTCTCACTCCAAACACAAGTCAGCTCCTCCTAACAGTCAGTCACTAGTACACATGTGGAACATCACTCTCCCTCCAAACACAAGTCAGCTCCTCCTAACGGTCTGTCACTAGTACACATGCGGAACATCACTCACTCCAAACACAAGTCAGCTCCTCCTAACAGTCAGTCACTAGTACACATGTGGAACATCACTCTCACTCCAAACACAAGTCAGCTCCTCCTAACGGTCAGTCACTAGTACACATGTGGAACATCACTCTCACTCCAAACACAAGTCAGCTCCTCCTAATGGTCAGTCACTAGTACACATGTGGAACATCACTCTCACTCCAAACACAAGTCAGCTCCTCCTAACGGTCAGTCACTAGTACACATGTGGAACATCACTCTCACTCCAAACACAAGTCAGCTCCTCCTAACAGTCAGTCACTAGTACACATGTGGAACATCACTCTCACTCCAAACACAAGTCAGCTCCTCCTAACGGTCTGTCACTAGTACACATGTGGAACATCACTCTCCCTCCAAACACAAGTCAGCTCCTCCTAATGGTCAGTCACTAGTACACATGTGGAACATCACTCTCACTCCAAACACAAGTCAGCTCCTCCTAACAGTCAGTCACTAGTACACATGTGGAACATCACACTCACTCCAAACACAAGTCAGCTCCTCCTAACGGTCAGTCACTAGTACACATGTGGAACATCACTCTCACTCCAAACACAAGTCAGCTCCTCCTAACAGTCAGTCACTAGTACACATGTGGAACATCACTCTCACTCCAAACACAAGTCAGCTCCTCCTAACAGTCAGTCACTAGTACACATGTGGAACATCACTCTCACTCCAAACACAAGTCAGCTCCTCCTAACGGTCAGTCACTAGTACACATGTGGAACATCACTCTCACTCCAAACACAAGTCAGCTCCTCCTAACGGTCAGTCACTAGTACACATGTGGAACATCACTCTCCCTCCAAACACAAGTCAGCTCCTCCTAACGGTCAGTCACTAGTACACATGTGGAACATCACTCTCCCTCCAAACACAAGTCAGCTCCTCCTAACAGTCAGTCACTAGTACACATGTGGAACATCACTCTCCCTCCAAACACAAGTCAGCTCCTCCTAACAGTCAGTCACTAGTACACATGTGGAACATCACTCTCCCTCCAAACACAAGTCAGCTCCTCCTAACAGTCAGTCACTAGTACACATGTGGAACATCACTCTCACTCCAAACACAAGTCAGCTCCTCCTAACGGTCAGTCACTAGTACACATGTGGAACATCACTCTCACTCCAAACACAAGTCAGCTCCTCCTAACGGTCAGTCACTAGTACACATGTGGAACATCACTCTCACTCAGAACACAAGTCAGCTCCTCCTAACGGTCAGTCACTAGTACACATGTGGAACATCACTCTCACTCCAAACACAAGTCAGCTCCTCCCAACGGTCAGTCACTAGTACACATGTGGAACATCACTCTCACTCAGAACACAAGTCAGCTCCTCCCAACGGTCAGTCACTAGTACACATGTGGAACATCACTCTCACTCAGAACACAAGTCAGCTCCTCCTAACGGTCAGTCACTAGTACACATGTGGAACATCACTCTCCCTCCAAACACAAGTCAGCTCCTCCTAACAGTCAGTCACTAGTACACATGTGGAACATCACTCTCCCTCCAAACACAAGTCAGCTCCTCCTAACAGTCAGTCACTAGTACACATGTGGAACATCACTCTCCCTCCAAACACAAGTCAGCTCCTCCTAACAGTCAGTCACTAGTACACATGTGGAACATCACTCTCCCTCCAAACACAAGTCAGCTCCTCCTAACAGTCAGTCACTAGTACACATGTGGAACATCACTCTCACTCCAAACACAAGTCAGCTCCTCCTAACGGTCAGTCACTAGTACACATGTGGAACATCACTCTCACTCCAAACACAAGTCAGCTCCTCCTAACGGTCAGTCACTAGTACACATGTGGAACATCACTCTCACTCAGAACACAAGTCAGCTCCTCCTAACGGTCAGTCACTAGTACACATGTGGAACATCACTCTCACTCCAAACACAAGTCAGCTCCTCTTAACGGTCAGTCACTAGTACACATGTGGAACATCACTCTCACTCCAAACACAAGTCAGCTCCTCCTAACAGTCAGTCACTAGTACACATATGAAACATCACTCTCCCTCCAAACACAAGTCAGCTCCTCCTAACGGTCAGTCACTAGTACACATGTGGAACATCACTCTCCCTCCAAACACAAGTCAGCTCCTCCTAACAGTCAGTCACTAGTACACATGTGGAACATCACTCTCACTCCAAACACAAGTCAGCTCCTCCTAACGGTCTGTCACTAGTACACATATGAAACATCACTCTCCCTCCAAACACAAGTCAGCTCCTCCTAACAGTCAGTCACTAGTACACATGTGGAACATCACTCTCACTCCAAACACAAGTCAGCTCCTCCTAACGGTCAGTCACTAGTACACATGTGGAACATCACTCTCACTCCAAACACAAGTCAGCTCCTCCTAACGGTCAGTCACTAGTACACATGCGGAACATCACTCACTCCAAACACAAGTCAGCTCCTCCTAACAGTCAGTCACTAGTACACATGTGGAACATCACTCTCACTCCAAACACAAGTCAGCTCCTCCTAACAGTCAGTCACTAGTACACATGTGGAACATCACTCTCACTCCAAACACAAGTCAGCTCCTCCTAACGGTCAGTCACTAGTACACATGCGGAACATCACTCACTCCAAACACAAGTCAGCTCCTCCTAACAGTCAGTCACTAGTACACATGTGGAACATCACTCTCACTCCAAACACAAGTCAGCTCCTCCTAATGGTCAGTCACTAGTACACATGTGGAACATCACTCTCACTCCAAACACAAGTCAGCTCCTCCTAACGGTCAGTCACTAGTACACATGTGGAACATCACTCTCACTCCAAACACAAGTCAGCTCCTCCTAACGGTCTGTCACTAGTACACATGTGGAACATCACTCTCCCTCCAAACACAAGTCAGCTCCTCCTAATGGTCAGTCACTAGTACACATGTGGAACATCACTCTCACTCCAAACACAAGTCAGCTCCTCCTAACAGTCAGTCACTAGTACACATGTGGAACATCACTCTCACTCCAAACACAAGTCAGCTCCTCCTAACGGTCTGTCACTAGTACACATGTGGAACATCACTCTCCCTCCAAACACAAGTCAGCTCCTCCTAACGGTCTGTCACTAGTACACATGTGGAACATCACTCTCCCTCCAAACACAAGTCAGCTCCTCCTAATGGTCAGTCACTAGTACACATGTGGAACATCACTCTCACTCCAAACACAAGTCAGCTCCTCCTAACAGTCAGTCACTAGTACACATGTGGAACATCACTCTCCCTCCAAACACAAGTCAGCTCCTCCTAACGGTCTGTCACTAGTACACATGCGGAACATCACTCACTCCAAACACAAGTCAGCTCCTCCTAACAGTCAGTCACTAGTACACATGTGGAACATCACTCTCACTCCAAACACAAGTCAGCTCCTCCTAACGGTCAGTCACTAGTACACATGCGGAACATCACTCACTCCAAACACAAGTCAGCTCCTCCTAACAGTCAGTCACTAGTACACATGTGGAACATCACTCTCACTCCAAACACAAGTCAGCTCCTCCTAATGGTCAGTCACTAGTACACATGTGGAACATCACTCTCACTCCAAACACAAGTCAGCTCCTCCTAACGGTCAGTCACTAGTACACATGTGGAACATCACTCTCACTCCAAACACAAGTCAGCTCCTCCTAACAGTCAGTCACTAGTACACATGTGGAACATCACTCTCACTCCAAACACAAGTCAGCTCCTCCTAACGGTCTGTCACTAGTACACATGTGGAACATCACTCTCCCTCCAAACACAAGTCAGCTCCTCCTAATGGTCAGTCACTAGTACACATGTGGAACATCACTCTCACTCCAAACACAAGTCAGCTCCTCCTAACGGTCTGTCACTAGTACACATGTGGAACATCACTCTCCCTCCAAACACAAGTCAGCTCCTCCTAACGGTCAGTCACTAGTACACATGTGGAACATCACTCTCACTCCAAACACAAGTCAGCTCCTCCTAACAGTCAGTCACTAGTACACATGTGGAACATCACTCTCACTCCAAACACAAGTCAGCTCCTCCTAACGGTCTGTCACTAGTACACATGTGGAACATCACTCTCCCTCCAAACACAAGTCAGCTCCTCCTAACGGTCAGTCACTAGTACACATGTGGAACATCACTCTCCCTCCAAACACTTCTTCATCTCCAACAAGAAGCTTCCCCGTCCTACTGCAACACCAACAACAATCAGTCAGTTGAAGGTGGTCCACTAAGTCTCGTGTGCAAAATGAAGTGATCAAGACTTCCTTCGACAAACGTGAAAGTATTGAACATGAATTGTGTTTTCCAGATTCTGTAAAAGGGAGCGACAGTGAAGAAGATTTCCTTCACAGGAAAAGCAAAAGCAAACTTGCTTCAGACTCTGATTCTGACAGTGACGTCAACGCCAATGACAGTAAGTAAGCAGTCACCTGACCATCGTGTGTCATGTGACTTTTCCTGACTATGTCATATTTCAGACAAGAAAAGTGTGGCAGATGATCTGTTTGGGGAGGCAGATGACATTTCTTCGGACAGTGATGCTGACAAGCCCCCCACCCCTGGACAACCCGGGGTACACACACAACAACAGCCTCCCCCCCCCCACACACACACACACACACATTTCTTATAAACATTAGAAAGCAATCTTGCATGTTGCACCAGGTTTTACTCATAACAATGCCCAAGTTACGTCCAATGTCTTCAGAATATCAAAACATGACTTGGAAATATGCAAATTAGGGGTCTAGACACACCCCAAAAATAAAAATGAGCATTCCAACACCTGGGGATAGGTTGATTGGCAACACTAAAATGGTCCCTAGTGTGTGAATGTGAGTGTGAATGTTGTCTGTCTATCTGTGTTGGCCTTGCGATGAGGTGGCGTCTTGTCCAGGGTGTACCCCGCCTTCCGCCCGATTGTAGCTGAGATAGGCGCCAGCGCCCCCCGCAACCCCTACAAGGGAATAAGCGGTAGAAAATGGATGGCATTCCAACACATTTCTAATTGTGAAAAGACATGAACTAGACACCAAGTTTACATTTGTAGCTCACCTGTTTCAGATGTTAGAGACAAAAGCTATTACAAGTGGCGGCCATATTTGATTGGCCGCTGTGGCGACCCCAAAGGTCACCGGTGCGGGCACCTTGGGTAAATCATTTAAGTATGTCCTGAGCTACACCTCTGCCAAATTTGGAGCTTATAGACAAAAGTGAACACAAAAATATCCCTAACGGCCTCCACTACCAAACTATCTTCCTTCCTTGTGCATCTCTTTTTCTGTGTGTGTGTGTCTGTGTGTGTGGTGTGTGTGTGTGTGTGTGTGTGTGTGTGTGTGTGTGTGTGTGTGTGTGTGTGTGTGTGTAGGATGCAGAGGATGGCGTGGAGGGCGAGCAGGCTGAAGAGGAGCCTGTGCCTGAGACTCGTATCGAAGTAGAGATTCCCAAAGTCAGCACTGATCTTGGATCAGACCTTTATTTTGTTAAGCTGCCCAACTTCCTGTCTGTGGAGCCCAGGTCAGAGCTCAGTTGACGCTGCCAGTTAAAGGACGTGGACTTTAATGATGTCCTTCTTTGTAGACCTTTCGACCCACAGTACTATGAGGATGAATTTGAGGATGAGGAAATGCTGGATGAAGAAGGACGCACCAGACTCAAACTGAAGGTGTGTGGACTTCACCTTTTTGTCTGGCGCACATTGGGTTTAGTTGCCACACTTTCTACACACGTGTCAAACTCCTCTATTTCATTAAATACCATTCATAGTTACACACCCTGATATTAATATTAAAGTAGCAATAAGTATAGTAAAAACAACTGCAGACCAGTAAAACAATGCTGCTATTCAACTCTGGCTGCAAAATAAGACTTAGTAGAAGTATGATCATTATGTCTCACACAATTTGAAGCAAGAGTAATCATTCTATGTGACCAGTCTTCCTCTCAGGGAATAAAAGTCACTGGTCACTCCCAAGTTCTTTTGGATGACATATACTGTATGTTGAGTAAAAATGACCACGGTTCTCGAACGTTCAGGTTATGTGCGGCCTGAACTGTGGACCAGCTCTATACTCTGGGCAGGGTTCTTGAGGGTGCATGGGAGTTTGCCCAACCAGTCTACATGTGCTTTGTGGACTTGGAGAAGGCATTGGACCGTGTCCCTCGGGAAGTCCTGTGGGGAGTGCTCAGAAAGTATGGGGTACCGGACTGTCTTATTGTGGCGGTCCACTCCCTGTATGATCAGTGTCAGCGCTTGGTCCGCATTGCCGGCAGTAAGTCGGACACATTTCCAGTGAGGGTAGGACTCCACCAAGGCTGTCCTTTGTCACCCATTCTGTTCATAACTTTTATGGACAGAATTTCTAGGCGCAGTCAAGGCGTTGAGGGGTTCCGGTTTGGTGACCGCAGGATTAGGTCTCTGCTTTTTGCAGATGATGTGGTCCTGATGGCTTCATCTGGCCGGGATCTTCAGCTCTCACTGGATCGGTTTTCAGCCAAGTGTGAAGCGACCGGAATGAGAATCAGCACCTCCAAGTCCGAGTCCATGGTTCTCGCCCGGAAAAGGGTGGAGTGCCATCTCCGGGTTGGGGAGGAGACCCTGCCCCAAGTGGAGGAGTTCAAGTACCTAGGAGTCTTGTTCACGAGTGGGGGAAGAGTGGATGGTGAGATCGACAGGCGGATCGGTGCGGCGTCTTCAGTAATGTGGACGTTGTATCGATCCGTTGTGGTGAAGAAGGAGCTGAGCTGGAAGGCAAAGCTCTCAAATTACCAGTCGATCTACGTTCCCATCCTCACCTATGGTCATGAGCTTTGGGTCATGACCGAAAGGATAAGATCACGGGTACAAGCGGCCGAAATGAGTTTCCTCCGCCGGGTGGCGGGTCTCTCCCTTAGAGATAGGGTGAGAAGCTCTGCCATCCGGGAGGAACTCAAAGTAAAGCCGCTGCTCCTCCACATGGAGAGGAGCCAGATGAGCTGGTTCGGGCATCTGGTCAGGATGCCACCCGAACGCCTCCCTACGGAGGTGTTTAGGGCACGTCCAGCTGGTAGGAGGCCACGGGGAAGACCCAGGACACGTTGGGAAGACTATGTCTCCCGGCTGGCCTGGGAACGCCTCGGGATCCCCCGGGAAGAGCTAGACGAAGTGGCTGGGGAGAGGGAAGTCTGGGCTTCCCTGCTTAGGCTGCTACCCCCGCGACCCGACCTCGGATAAGCGGAAGAAGATGGATGGATGGATACTGTATGTTGAGTAAAAATGACCACGGTTCTCGAACGTTCAGGTTATGTGCGGCCTGAACATGTTGTACTTCACCCTTACATGAGAGCGAAGCCTGGCAATAATTGCATATTGGCGTTTCCTCGTCACATTTTTTTTTGTAAAATGAAGCCGTGCCTTGAGCCGTTTTTTTTTTTCCGCTCCATTGTTGTTGCTGCTTTCTGTACCTGCCGCCTAATGACTGAGCTAGGTCATTTCCTGGGATGTCCCACAGGGCATTTCCTCTGGGACGGGATTCGAATAAAGAACCAACTCTTTTTCTTTACTATAGTGGCCTCGATAACGGGAACCGGTTCTCAAAAAGGGATTCCATCCATCCATCTCCATCTTCTTCCGCTTATCCGAGGTCGGGTCGCGGGGGCAACAGCCTAAGCAGGGAAACCCAGACTTCCCTCTCCCCAGCCACTTCGTCTAGCTCTTCCTGGGAGATCCCGAGGCGTTCCCAGGCCAGCCGGGAGACATAGTCTTCCCAACGTGTCCTGGGTCTTCCTCGTGGCCTCCTACCAGCTGGACGTGCCCTAAACACCTCCGTAGGGAGGCGTTCGGGTGGCATCCTGAGCAGATGCCCGAACCACCTCATCTGGCTCCTCTCCATGTGGAGGAGCAGCGGCTTTACTTTGAGTTCCTCCCGGATGACAGAGCTTCTCACCCTATCTCTAAGGGAGAGACCCAAACTCATTTGGGCCGCTTGTACCCGTGATCTTATCCTTTCGGTCATGACCCAAAGCTCATGACCATAGGTGAGGATGGGAACGTAGATCGACCGGTAAATTGAGAGCTTTACCTTCCGGCTCAGCTCCTTCTTCACCACAACGGATCGGTACAACGTCCGCATTACTGAAGAAAAGGGATTCGAGTCCATATAATCGGTTCTTTTCTTATTGAACAACCGGGAGAACCGGTTTCGAACATCATCCCTAGTATGTATATGTACAATCAGTACATGTATGTAGGTGTACTGTATATACTTGTGTGTACATGTATGTACGTACATGCGTGCACGTATGTGCGTGTCCGTGCATGTACGTACATGTACATGTACTATCAGTAGGTGTAAGTACTTGCATGTACGTGTACGTGCGTTTATGTACATATATATATATATATATACTAGGGCTGGGCAATGATTAAATATTTTAATCGAAGTTAATCGCACTATTTCTCTCATTAATCGCAATTAACTGCATTGTATACGCAAAGCCCAATAAAGAATTCAAAAGTAGTGTGTAGTGCACCTTTATTGGAATATTCTCCCACATGAACAAAAGCGCCAAAACATTTGTTGTGCAAACACAATTTAAATCAGTCCTTGTTAAACAGTAGCAGTTAAATAGCATATTTTATGAAAATCAACTCAAAAAATGTAAATACAAACATTTAAGCTTATTGCCACTGCCAGGGTATTTAAGTTATCCTGTTTGTTATGGAAAATAAATATAATCTACATACAAATCTCTGAGCCACAATCATAACATCTGAACAGGCAATTTCTGAGGTAACAGCAGAAACATTTTTTTGATCAGGGATCTTATGTTTAAAAAACCTATATTATAGGTAGTGGGCTGTTTTAGGGAATTTTGGATCAAATTATCCGTAGTAGCAATATTAATAATGTTGTGTTTATTCTGCGTAGTGCACTTAAAATGATTATGACCATATCTAGGAATTGATATAATGGGAATTTTCCGGTTGTTTGATGTTATGAGCCAGGGAATAAAAGAACTACCCTACCCAGCATGCAACAGGAGTGACGCGGTAGCCCGGTATAGGTTGTGTCGCCATGACGGCATCTTGTATGTTGTGATATGCACGCTCTGAAAGCAAACGTTAAGAAGTCAGCCAACACTCCTGGTCTGCATTATTCATAAATAGACAGACAACACATATACTCCGCTGCTTCACAGGCCGCTGGATGTAGCCGGCAAAGTATTCCCATGCTAGCTAGCCGCTCTAGCAAGCACGCCTCATTCAGTCCAAAACGGCCCGATCTATCCACATTCAGAATTGTCTGGCGGTCGTAAGTGATCCCGGAGTGACCACGCTGTAAGCCAGCCAGGACATTTGCAGAATTGTCCGGTATTTTTGCCAAATGTTCCATCTTTACCAAGAGCCCCTCGACGCCGGGCGACGCCATCTTGTTAAGAAAAGGCGTTAACAAAATAAAAGCATGTAAACAACATACGCAAATGTGCGATAAAATAATTGTCGGCGTTAATAGATTGATGAGTTAACTCATAATTAACGCATTGATTTGCCCACCCCTAATATATACATGTATGTAACCCTATGATTGGGTGATTGTTGTGTGGTTAATGTCAGTTGCAGACGTTGAAGTGAGTGTCAGTGAGTGGGTCGTTGTTCATGTCCAGGTGGAAAACACCATCAGGTGGAGAGCCAAGCGAGACGAAGAAGGAAACGAAGCACGCGAGAGTAACGCACGTATCGTCAAATGGTCAGATGGAAGGTTAGTGTTTATGTCAGCCACGTTGTTTATTGAATAGTTCCCTAAAGTGTGCTGTTTGTTGTGTGCAGCATGTCCCTCCACTTAGGAAATGAAGTGTTTGACGTCTACAAAGCTCCTCTGCAGGGAGACCACAACCACTTGTTCATCCGTCAGGGAACTGGACTACAAGGACAAGCTGTGTTCAAAACCAAGCTCACCTTCAGGTACCTTGCATCTTCCTTGCATATATTTATATTCATCCTACAAGAAGAAA
This sequence comes from Nerophis ophidion, assembly GCF_033978795.1. Classification (NCBI taxonomy): domain Eukaryota; kingdom Metazoa; phylum Chordata; class Actinopteri; order Syngnathiformes; family Syngnathidae; genus Nerophis; species Nerophis ophidion. The sequence continues at coordinate 38,113,556 of NC_084635.1, read as the reverse complement.
CTATATAGTGCAGCTTCTTGCTCACAGTAACACCTCCTGAAAAACTAGTAGGAACACACGCTTGTTGACGCAAGTAGGAACACATGTTTGTTGACACAAGTAGGAACACATGTTTGTTGACACAAGTAGGAACACATGTTTGTTGACACAAGTAGGAACACATGTTTGTTGACACAAGTAGGAACACATGTTTGTTGACACAAGTAGGAACACATGTTTGTTGACACAAGTAGGAACACACGTTTGTTGACACAAGTAGGAACACATGTTTGTTGACACAAGTAGGAACACATGTTTGTTGACACAAGTAGGAACACATGTTTGTTGACACAAGTAGGAACACATGTTTGTTGACACAAGTAGGAACACACGTTTGTTGACACAAGTAGGAACACATGTTTGTTGACACAAGTAGGAACACATGTTTGTTGACACAAGTAGGAACACATGTTTGTTGACACAAGTAGGAACACATGTTTGTTGACACAAGTAGGAACACATGTTTGTTGACACAAGTAGGAACACATGTTTGTTGACACAAGTAGGAACACATGTTTGTTGACACAAGTAGGAACACATGTTTGTTGACGCAAGTAGGAACACATGTTTGTTGACACAAGTAGGAACACATGTTTGTTGACACAAGTAGGAACACATGTTTGTTGACACAAGTAGGAACACATGTTTGTTGACACAAGTAGGAACACATGTTTGTTGACACAAGTAGGAACACACGTTTGTTGACACAAGTAGGAACACATGTTTGTTGACACAAGTAGGAACACATGTTTGTTGACACAAGTAGGAACACATGTTTGTTGACACAAGTAGGAACACATGTTTGTTGACACAAGTAGGAACACATGTTTGTTGACACAAGTAGGAACACATGTTTGTTGACACAAGTAGGAACACATGTTTGTTGACACAAGTAGGAACACATGTTTGTTGACACAAGTAGGAACACATGTTTGTTGACACAAGTAGGAACACATGTTTGTTGACACAAGTAGGAACACGTGTTTGTTGACACAAGTAGGAACACGTGTTTGTTGACACAAGTAGGAACACGTGTTTGTTGACACAAGTAGGAACACGTGTTTGTTGACACAAGTAGGAACACGTGTTTGTTGACACAAGTAGGAACACGTGTTTGTTGACACAAGTAGGAACACATGTTTGTTGACACAAGTAGGAACACATGTTTGTTGACACAAGTAGGAACACATGTTTGTTGACACAAGTAGGAACACATGTTTGTTGACACAAGTAGGAACACATGTTTGTTGACACAAGTAGGAACACATGTTTGTTGACACAAGTAGGAACACATATTTGTTGACACAAGTAGGAACACATGTTTGTTGACACAAGTAGGAACACATGTTTGTTGACACAAGTAGGAACACATGTTTGTTGACACAAGTAGGAACACATGTTTGTTGACACAAGTAGGAACACATGTTTGTTGACACAAGTAGGAACACATGTTTGTTGACACAAGTAGGAACACATGTTTGTTGACACAAGTAGGAACACGTGTTTGTTGACACAAGTAGGAACACGTGTTTGTTGACACAAGTAGGAACACGTGTTTGTTGACACAAGTAGGAACACGTGTTTGTTGACACAAGTAGGAACACATGTTTGTTGACACAAGTAGGAACACATGTTTGTTGACACAAGTAGGAACACATGTTTGTTGACACAAATAGGAACACATGTTTGTTGACACAAGTAGGAACACATGTTTGTTGACACAAGTAGGAACACGTGTTTGTTGACACAAGTAGGAACACGTGTTTGTTGACACAAGTAGGAACACGTGTTTGTTGACACAAGTAGGAACACGTGTTTGTTGACACAAGTAGGAACACATGTTTGTTGACACAAGTAGGAACACATGTTTGTTGACACAAGTAGGAACACATGTTTGTTGACACAAGTAGGAACACGTGTTTGTTGACACAAGTAGGAACACGTGTTTGTTGACACAAGTAGGAACACGTGTTTGTTGACACAAGTAGGAACACGTGTTTGTTGACACAAGTAGGAACACATGTTTGTTGACACAAGTAGGAACACATGTTTGTTGACACAAGTAGGAACACATGTTTGTTGACACAAGTAGGAACACGTGTTTGTTGACACAAGTAGGAACACGTGTTTGTTGACACAAGTAGGAACACGTGTTTGTTGACACAAGTAGGAACACGTGTTTGTTGACACAAGTAGGAACACGTGTTTGTTGACACAAGTAGGAACACGTGTTTGTTGACACAAGTAGGAACACGTGTTTGTTGACACAAGTAGGAACACGTGTTTGTTGACACAAGTAGGAACACGTGTTTGTTGACACAAGTAGGAACACGTGTTTGTTGACACAAGTAGGAACACATGTTTGTTGACACAAGTAGGAACACATGTTTGTTGACACAAGTAGGAACACATGTTTGTTGACACAAGTAGGAACACATGTTTGTTGACACAAGTAGGAACACATGTTTGTTGACACAAGTAGGAACACATGTTTGTTGACACAAGTAGGAACACACGTTTGTTGACACAAGTAGGAACACACGTTTGTTGACACAAGTAGGAACACACGTTTGTTGACACAAGTAGGAACACACGTTTGTTGACACAAGTAGGAACACATGTTTGTTGACACAAGTAGGAACACACGTTTGTTGACACAAGTAGGAACACATGTTTGTTGACACAAGTAGGAACACTAGTTTGTTGACACAAGTAGGAACACATGTTTGTTGACACAAGTAGGAACACATGTTTGTTGACACAAGTAGGAACACATGTTTGTTGACACAAGTAGGAACACATGTTTGTTGACACAAGTAGGAACACATGTTTGTTGACACAAGTAGGAACACATGTTTGTTGACACAAGTAGGAACACATGTTTGTTGACACAAGTAGGAACACATGTTTGTTGACACAAGTAGGAACACATGTTTGTTGACACAAGTAGGAACACATGTTTGTTGACACAAGTAGGAACACATGTTTGTTGACACAAGTAGGAACACATGTTTGTTGACACAAGTAGGAACACATGTTTGTTGACACAAGTAGGAACACATGTTTGTTGACACAAGTAGGAACACGTGTTTGTTGACACAAGTAGGAACACATGTTTGTTGACACAAGTAGGAACACGTGTTTGTTGACACAAGTAGGAACACGTGTTTGTTGACACAAGTAGGAACACGTGTTTGTTGACACAAGTAGGAACACGTGTTTGTTGACACAAGTAGGAACACGTGTTTGTTGACACAAGTAGGAACACGTGTTTGTTGACACAAGTAGGAACACGTGTTTGTTGACACAAGTAGGAACACGTGTTTGTTGACACAAGTAGGAACACGTGTTTGTTGACACAAGTAGGAACACGTGTTTGTTGACACAAGTAGGAACACGTGTTTGTTGACACAAGTAGGAACACGTGTTTGTTGACACAAGTAGGAACACGTGTTTGTTGACACAAGTAGGAACACGTGTTTGTTGACACAAGTAGGAACACACGTTTGTTGACACAAGTAGGAACACACGTTTGTTGACACAAGTAGGAACACACGTTTGTTGACACAAGTAGGAACACACGTTTGTTGACACAAGTAGGAACACACGTTTGTTGACACAAGTAGGAACACACGTTTGTTGACACAAGTAGGAACACACGTTTGTTGACACAAGTAGGAACACACGTTTGTTGACACAAGTAGGAACACACGTTTGTTGACACAAGTAGGAACACACGTTTGTTGACACAAGTAGGAACACACGTTTGTTGACACAAGTAGGAACACACGTTTGTTGACACAAGTAGGAACACACGTTTGTTGACACAAGTAGGAACACACGTTTGTTGACACAAGTAGGAACACACGTTTGTTGACACAAGTAGGAACACACGTTTGTTGACACAAGTAGGAACACACGTTTGTTGACACAAGTAGGAACACACGTTTGTTGACACAAGTAGGAACACATGTTTGTTGACACAAGTAGGAACACACGTTTGTTGACACAAGTAGGAACACACGTTTGTTGACACAAGTAGGAACACACGTTTGTTGACACAAGTAGGAACACACGTTTGTTGACACAAGTAGGAACACACGTTTGTTGACACAAGTAGGAACACACGTTTGTTGACGCAAGTAGGAACACACGTTTGTTGACGCAAGTAGGAACACACGTTTGTTGACGCAAGTAGGAACACACGTTTGTTGACACAAGTAGGAACACACGTTTGTTGACACAAGTAGGAACACATGTTTGTTGACACAAGTAGGAACACATGTTTGTTGACACAAGTAGGAACACATGTTTGTTGACACAAGTAGGAACACATGTTTGTTGACACAAGTAGGAACACATGTTTGTTGACACAAGTAGGAACACATGTTTGTTGACACAAGTAGGAACACATGTTTGTTGACACAAGTAGGAACACGTGTTTGTTGACACAAGTAGGAACACGTGTTTGTTGACACAAGTAGGAACACGTGTTTGTTGACACAAGTAGGAACACGTGTTTGTTGACACAAGTAGGAACACGTGTTTGTTGACACAAGTAGGAACACGTGTTTGTTGACACAAGTAGGAACACGTGTTTGTTGACACAAGTAGGAACACATGTTTGTTGACACAAGTAGGAACACATGTTTGTTGACACAAGTAGGAACACATGTTTGTTGACACAAGTAGGAACACATGTTTGTTGACACAAGTAGGAACACATGTTTGTTGACACAAGTAGGAACACATGTTTGTTGACACAAGTAGGAACACATGTTTGTTGACACAAGTAGGAACACATGTTTGTTGACACAAGTAGGAACACATGTTTGTTGACACAAGTAGGAACACACGTTTGTTGACACAAGTAGGAACACACGTTTGTTGACACAAGTAGGAACACACGTTTGTTGACACAAGTAGGAACACACGTTTGTTGACGCAAGTAGGAACACACGTTTGTTGACGCAAGTAGGAACACACGTTTGTTGACGCAAGTAGGAACACACGTTTGTTGACACAAGTAGGAACACACGTTTGTTGACACAAGTAGGAACACATGTTTGTTGACACAAGTAGGAACACATGTTTGTTGACACAAGTAGGAACACATGTTTGTTGACACAAGTAGGAACACATGTTTGTTGACACAAGTAGGAACACATGTTTGTTGACACAAGTAGGAACACATGTTTGTTGACACAAGTAGGAACACATGTTTGTTGACACAAGTAGGAACACGTGTTTGTTGACACAAGTAGGAACACGTGTTTGTTGACACAAGTAGGAACACGTGTTTGTTGACACAAGTAGGAACACGTGTTTGTTGACACAAGTAGGAACACGTGTTTGTTGACACAAGTAGGAACACGTGTTTGTTGACACAAGTAGGAACACGTGTTTGTTGACACAAGTAGGAACACATGTTTGTTGACACAAGTAGGAACACATGTTTGTTGACACAAGTAGGAACACATGTTTGTTGACACAAGTAGGAACACATGTTTGTTGACACAAGTAGGAACACATGTTTGTTGACACAAGTAGGAACACATGTTTGTTGACACAAGTAGGAACACATGTTTGTTGACACAAGTAGGAACACATGTTTGTTGACACAAGTAGGAACACATGTTTGTTGACACAAGTAGGAACACATGTTTGTTGACACAAGTAGGAACACATGTTTGTTGACACAAGTAGGAACACATGTTTGTTGACACAAGTAGGAACACGTGTTTGTTGACACAAGTAGGAACACGTGTTTGTTGACACAAGTAGGAACACGTGTTTGTTGACACAAGTAGGAACACGTGTTTGTTGACACAAGTAGGAACACGTGTTTGTTGACACAAGTAGGAACACACGTTTGTTGACACAAGTAGGAACACACGTTTGTTGACACAAGTAGGAACACACGTTTGTTGACACAAGTAGGAACACACGTTTGTTGACACAAGTAGGAACACACGTTTGTTGACACAAGTAGGAACACACGTTTGTTGACACAAGTAGGAACACACGTTTGTTGACACAAGTAGGAACACACGTTTGTTGACACAAGTAGGAACACATGTTTGTGTGTTCCTTCTTCTTGCACCCTGGATGTTTCAAGAAGGACAAGATGAAGATAAAAACCAACAAGTGTTGACTTCTCCAACTGCCAACACTTGGACGCGTTGACGTCTAAGTCCTTCTAGACTTAGACGTGTTAGGTTGAAAGTTCCTTCTGGACTTAGACATGTTAGGTTGAAAGTACTATCTATATATTTAGCAGTCTAGCATGAAACTGACCTTCATGTTTCCTGCCAGGCCTCACTCCACTGACAGCGCCACACACAGGAAGATGACCTTGTCCCTGGCAGACCGTTGTTCCAAGACCCAGAAGATCCGAATCCTGCCAATGGCTGGACGGGACCCTGAGTCCCAGCGTAATGAGATGATTAAGGTAAGAACATGCTTGTTGTCATGGTGTCACACATAATACATGAAGAAATGTGCTTGGTCTGCACAAGACTCTGAGTTGCTGATCCAAAGTTCCTTCTGGACTTAGACATGTTAGGTTGAAAGTTCCTTCTGGACTTAGACATGTTAGGTTGAAAGTTCCTTCTGGACTTAGACGTGTTAGGTTGAAAGTTCCTTCTGGACTTAGACGTGTTAAGTTGAAAGTTCCTTCTGGACTTAGACGTGTTAGGTTGAAAGTTCCTTCTGGACTTAGACATATTATGTTAAAAGTTCCTTCTGGATCCCCAGAAAGAAGAGGAGCGCCTGCGAGCGTCCATCCGCAGAGAGTCCCAGCAGAGGAGGATGAGGGAGAAGCAGCACCAGAGAGGTTTGAGCAGCAGCTACCTGGAGCCTGATCGCTATGACGACGAGGAGGATGGCGAGGAGGCCATCAGCTTGGCGGCCATTAAGAGCAAATACAAAGGAGGCGGCGGCTTGAGAGGTGAGCGCTGGTCAGCATGTGGAACACAATCTGTGCTTCCCAAACCTTCTGAAGGAACTTCTCTCTGCAGAGGAGCGAGCAAGAATCTACTCTTCAGACAGTGAGGAAGGTTCTGATGACGACAAGACCCAGAGACTGATGAAGGCCAAGAAGCTGGACAGTGATGAGGTGGGTGTCATGTGATGAGGTGGCTGTCATGTCATGTGATGAGGTGGCTGTCATGTGATGAGGTGGCTGTCATGTCATGTGATGAGGTGGCTGTCATGTGATGAGGTGGCTGTCATGTGATGTGATGAGGTGGCTGTCATGTGATGTGATGAGGTGGCTGTCATGTGATGAGGTGGGTGTCATGTGATGAGGTGGGTGTCATGTCATGTGATACACAAAGTGAAAGTACTGCATGTTCCTACACAAAGTGAAAGTACTGTATGTTCCTACACAAAGTGAAAGTACTCCATGTCCCTACACAAAGTGAAAGTACTGTATGTTCCTACACAAAGTAAAAGTACTGTATGTTCCTACACAAAGTGAAAGTACTGTATGTTCCTACACAAAGTGAAAGTACTGCATGTCCCTACACAAAGTGAAAGTACTGTATACTACACAAAGTGAAAGTACTGCATGTCCCTACACAAAGTGAAAGTACTGCATGTCCCTACACAAAGTGAAAGTACTGCATGTTCCTACACAAAGTGAAAGTACTGTATGTTCCTACACAAAGTGAAAGTACTGCATGTCCCTACACAAAGTGAAAGTACTGTATGTTCCTACACAAAGTGAAAGTACTGCATGTTCCTACACAAAGTGAAAGTACTGTATGTTCCTACACAAAGTGAAAGTGCTGCATGTTCCTACACAAAGTGAAAGTACTGCATGTCCCTACACAAAGTGAAAGTACTGTATACTACACAAAGTGAAAGTACTGCATGTTCCTACACAAAGTGAAAGTACTGTATACTACACAAAGTGAAAGTACTGCATGTTCCTACACAAAGTGAAAGTACTGCATGTTCCTACACAAAGTGAAAGTACTGCATGTCCCTACACAAAGTGAAAGTACTGTATGTTCCTACACAAAGTGAAAGTACTGTATGTTCCTACACAAAGTGAAAGTACTGCATGTCCCTACACAAAGTGAAAGTACTGTATACTACACAAAGTGAAAGTACTGCATGTTCCTACACAAAGTGAAAGTACTGTATGTTCCTACACAAAGTGAAAGTACTGCATGTCCCTACACAAAGTGAAAGTACTGTATGTTCCTACACAAAGTGAAAGTACTGCATGTTCCTACACAAAGTGAAAGTACTGTATGTTCCTACACAAAGTGAAAGTGCTGCATGTTCCTACACAAAGTGAAAGTACTGCATGTCCCTACACAAAGTGAAAGTACTGTATACTACACAAAGTGAAAGTACTGCATGTTCCTACACAAAGTGAAAGTACTGTATACTACACAAAGTGAAAGTACTGCATGTTCCTACACAAAGTGAAAGTACTGCATGTTCCTACACAAAGTGAAAGTACTGCATGTCCCTACACAAAGTAAAAGTAGTGTATGTTCCTACACAAAGTGAAAGTACTGTATGTTCCTACACAAAGTGAAAGTACTACATGTCCCTACACAAAGTGAAAGTACTGTATACTACACAAAGTGAAAGTACTGCATGTTCCTACACAAAGTGAAAGTACTGTATACTACACAAAGTGAAAGTACTGCATGTTCCTACACAAAGTGAAAGTACTGCATGTTCCTACACAAAGTGAAAGTACTGCATGTTCCTACACAAAGTGAAAGTACTGTATACTACACAAAGTGAAAGTACTGCATGTTCCTACACAAAGTGAAAGTACTGCATGTCCCTACACAAAGTGAAAGTACTGCATGTCCCTACACAAAGTGAAAGTACTGTATACTACACAAAGTGAAAGTACTGCATGTTCCTACACAAAGTGAAAGTACTGTATACTACACAAAGTGAAAGTACTGCATGTCCCTACACAAAGTGAAAGTACTGTATACTACACAAAGTGAAAGTACTGCATGTCCCTACACAAAGTGAAAGTACTGTATACTACACAAAGTGAAAGTACTGCATGTTCCTACACAAAGTGAAAGTACTGTATACTGCACAAAGTGAAAGTACTGCATGTTCCTACACAAAGTGAAAGTACTGCATGTCCCTACACAAAGTGAAAGTACTGTATACTACACAAAGTGAAAGTACTGCATGTTCCTACACAAAGTGAAAGTACTGTATACTACACAAAGTGAAAGTACTGCATGTCCCTACACAAAGTGAAAGTAGTGTTGCTGTTGTGTGCAGGAGGGTGAGGCCTCAGGCAAGCGAAAGGCAGAGGATGATGATGATGATGATGTTGATGAAGATGAAGAAATGTCCACCAAGAAGGCCAAGAAATATGTCATCAGTGATGATGAGGAAGAGGAGGAAGATGAGGTGGAATAATTGCCTTTGTTTACTGAACTACCATCCTACATGACTATTATTACTGAACTACCATCCTACATGACTATTATTACTGAACTACCATCCTACATGACTATTATTACTGAACTACCATCCTACATGACTATTATTACTGAACTACCATCTTAGATGACTATTATTACTGAACTACCATCCTACATGACTATTATCACTGAACTACCATCCTACATGACTATTATTACTGAACTACCATCCTACATGACTATTATTACTGAACTACCATCCTGCATCAAAGAGACAATGATTTGATTGACATTCCATCAAGGATGACATATTTTGGTAAAAAGTTGGCACACAACAGATTCTGTGATTAAATGACTTTGTTTGTAAGTACTGAATGTTCTTTCATCCATCCATTTTCTACCGCTTGTTGCTTGTTACTCTCAGAGTCTCCTTGCCACTCAGGCAAATCACATTGTCTAAAAATGCATTTTCCAACAAATTATTTTAACCCCATGCAGCCCCCGGGTCAATAAGTTAGGGGGCCCCTGATGTACATGATCATATAATTGATGTAGATTATCATATAGTTGATGTAGATGATCATATAATTGATGTAGATGATCATATAGTTCAATCAATCAATGTTTATTTATATAGCCCCAAATCACAAATGTCTCAAAGGACTGCACAAATCATTACGACTACAACATCCTCGGAAGAACCCACAAAAGGGCAAGGAAAACTCACACCCAGTGGGCAGGGAGAATTCACATCCAGTGGGACGCCAGTGACAATGCTGACTATGAGAAACCTTGGAGAGGACCTCAGATGTGGGCAACCCCCCCCCTCTAGGGGACCGAAAGCAATGGATGTGGAGCGGGTCTAACATGATACTGTGAAAGTTCAATCCATAGTGGCTCCAAGACAGCAGTGAGAGTCCCGTCCACAGGAAACCATCTCAAGCGGATCAGCAGCGTAAAGATGTCCCCAACCGATACAGGCGAGCGGTCCATCCTGGGTCTCGACTCTGGACAGTCAGTACTTCATCCATGGTCATCGGACCGGACCCCCTCCACAAGGGAGGGGGGGACATAGGAGAAAGAAAAGAAGCGGCAGATCAACTGGTCTAAAAAGGAGGTCTATTTAAAGGCTAGAGTATACAGATGAGTTTTAAGATAAGACTTAAATGCTTCTACTGAGGTAGTTGATGTACATGATCATATAGTTGATGTAGATGATCATATAGTCGATGTAGATGATCCTATAGTCGATGTAGATGATCATATAGTTGATGTAGATGATCATATAGTTGATGTAGATTATCATATAGTTGATGTAGATGATCATATAGTTCATGATCATATAATTGATGTAGATGATCATATAGTTGATGTAGATGATCATATAGTTCATGATCATATAGTTGATGTAGATGATCATATAGTGGATGTAGATGATCATATAGTTGATGTAGATGATCATATAGTTGATGTACATGATCATATAGTTGATGTACATGATCATATAGTTGATGTAGATGATCCTATAGTCGATGTAGATGATCATATAGTTGATGTAGATGATCATATAGTAGATGTAGATGATCATATAGTTTTTGTAGATGATCATATAGTTGATGTAGATGATCCTATAGTCGATGTAGATGATCATATAGTCGATGTAGATGATCATATAGTCGATGTAGATGATCATATAGTTGATGTAGATGATCATATAGTTGATGTAGATGATCATATAGTTGATGTACATGATCATATAGTTGATGTAGATGATCATATAGTTGATGTACATGATCGTATAGTTGATGTAGATGATCCTATAGTCGATGTAGATGATCATATAGTTGATGTACATGATCATATAGTTGATGTACATGATCATATAGTTGATGTAGATGATCATATAGTTGATGTACATGATCATACAGTTGATGTAGATGATCATATAGTTGATGTAGAGGATCCTATAGTCGATGTAGATGATCCTATAGTTGATGTAGATGATCGTATAGTTGATGTACATGATCATATAGTTGATGTAGATGATCATATAGTTGATGTAGATGATCATATAGTTGATGTAGATGATCATATAGTTGATGTACATGATCATATAGTTGATGTAGATGATCATATAGTTGATGTAGATGATCATATAGTTGATGTAGATGATCCTATAGTTGATGTACATGATCATATAGTTGATGTAGATGATCATATAGTTGATGTAGATGATCATATAGTTGATGTACATGATCCTATAGTCGATGTAGATGATCATATAGTTGATGTAGATGATCATATAGTCGAAGTAGATGATCCTATAGTCGATGTAGATGATCATATTGTTGATGTAGATGGAGAGTTGTTTTAGTAACACTCTTAATGTGTGACTCAAAGGAGAGAGTTGTTTTAGTAACACTCTTAATGTGTGACTCAAAGGAGAGAGTTGTTTTAGTAACACTCTTAATGTGTGACTCAAAAGAGAGAGTTGTTTTAGTAACACTCTTAGTGTGTGACTCAAAGAAGAGAGTTGTTTTAGTAACACTCTTAATGTGTGACTCAAAGGAGAGAGTTGTTTTAGTAACACTCTTAATGTGTGACTCAAATGAGAGAGTTGTTTTAGTAACACTCTTAATGTGTGACTCAAAGGAGAGAGTTGTTTTAGTAACACTCTTAATGTGTGACTCAAAAGAGAGAGTTGTTTTAGTAACACTCTTAGTGTGTGACTCAAAGGAGAGAGTTGTTTTAGTAACACTCTTAATGTGTGACTCAAAGGAGAGAGTTGTTTTAGTAACACTCTTAATGTGTGACTCAAAAGAGAAAGTTGTTTTAGTAACACTCTTAGTGTGTGACTCAAAGGAGAGAGTTGTTTTAGTAACACTCTTAATTTGTGACTCAAAAGAGAGAGTTGCTTTCGATACCGTCGATCATAATATTTTATTAGAACGTATCAAAACACGAATTGGTATGTCAGACTTGGCCCTGTCTTGGTTTAACTCTTATCTTACTGATAGGATGCAGTGTGTCTCCCATAACAGTGTGACCTCGGACTACGTTAAGGTAACGTGTGGAGTTCCCCAGGGTTCGGTCCTTGGCCCTGCACTCTTCATCATCTACATGCTGCCGCTAGGTGACATCATACGCAAATACGGTGTTAGTTTTCACTGTTATGCTGATGACACCCAACTCTACATGCCCCTAAAGCTGACCAACACGCCGGATTGTAGCCAGCTGGAGGCGTGTCTTAATGAAATTAAACAATGGATGTCCGCTAACTTTTTGCAACTCAACGCCAAAAAAACGGAAATGCTGATTATCGGTCCTGCTAGACACCGAACTCTATTTAATAATACAACTCTAACATTTGACAACCAAACAATTAAACAAGGCGACACGGTAAAGAATCTGGGTATTATCTTCGACCCAACTCTCTCCTTTGAGGCACACATTAAAAGCGTTACTAAAACGGCCTTCTTTCATCTCCGCAATATCGCTAAAATTCGCTCCATTATGTCCACTAAAGACGCTGAGATCATTATCCATGCGTTTGTTACGTCTCGCCTCGACTACTGTAACGTATTATTTTCGGGTCTCCCCATGTCTAGCATTAAAAGATTACAGTTGGTACAAAATGCGGCTGCTAGACTTTTGACAAGAACAAGAAAGTTTGATCACATTACGCCTGTACTGTATATACCTTTATATACATATATACATACATATATACCTATACTGTATATACCTTTATATACATATATACATACATATACACCTATACTGTATATACCTTTATATACATATATACATACATATATACCTATACTGTATATACCTTTATATACATATATACATACATATATACCTATACTGTATATACCTTTATATACATATATACATACATATATACCTATACTGTATATACCTTTATATACATATATACATACATATATACCTATACTGGCTCACCTGCACTGGCTTCCTGTGCACTTAAGATGTGACTTTAAGGTTTTACTACTTACGTATAAAATACTACACGGTCTAGCTCCATCCTATCTTGCCGATTGTATTGTACCATATGTCCCGGCAAGAAATCTGCGTTCAAAGGACTCCGGCTTATTAGTGATTCCCAAAGCCCAAAAAAAGTCTGCGGGCTATAGAGCATTTTCCGTTCGGGCTCCAGTACTCTGGAATGCCCTCCCGGTAACAGTTCGAGATGCCACCTCAGTAGAAGCATTTAAGTCTCACCTTAAAACTCATTTGTATACTCTAGCCTTTAAATAGACTCCCTTTTTAGACCAGTTGATCTGCCGTTTCTTTTCTTTTTCTTCCATGTCCCACTCTCCCGTGTGGAGGGGATCCGGTCCGATCCGGTGGCCATGTACTGCTCGCCTGTGTATCGGCTGGGGACATCTCTGTGCTGCTTGGGATGGTTTCCTGCTGGCTCCGCTGTGAACGGGACTCTCGCTGCTGTGTCTTGGATCCTCTTTGGACTGGACTCTCGCGACTGTGTTGTATCCATTGTGGATTGAACTTTCACAGTATCATGTTAGACCCGCTCGACATCCATTGCTTTCCTCCTCTCTAAGGTTCTCATAGTCATCATTGTCACCGACGTCCCACTGGGTGTGAGTTTTCCTACCGAGGATGTCGTGGTGGTTTGTGCAGCCCTTTGAGACACTAGTGATTTAGGGCTATATAAGTAAACATTGATTGATTGATTGATTGTTTTAGTAACACTCTTAGTGTGTGACTCAAATGAGAGAGTTGTTTTAGTAACACTCTTAATGTGTGTCTCAAAGGAGAGAGTTGTTTTAGTAACACTCTTAATGTGTGACTCAAATGGGAGAGTTGTTTTAGTAACACTCTTAGTGTGTGACTCAAAGGAGAGAGTTGTTTTAGTAACACTCTTAATGTGTGACTCAAAGGAGAAAGTTGTTTTAGTAACACTCTTAGTGTGTGACTCAAAGGAAAGAGTTGTTTTAGTAACACTCTTAGTGTGTGACTCAAAGGAAAGAGTTGTTTTAGTAACACTCTTAATGTGTGACTCAAAGGAGAGAGTTGTTTTAGTAACACTCTTAATGTGTGACTCAAATGAGAGAGTTGTTTTAGTAACACTCTTAATGTGTGACTCAAAGGAGAGAGTTGTTTTAGTAACACTCTTAATGTGTGACTCAAATGAGAGAGTTGTTTTAGTAACACTCTTAATGTGTGACTCAAAGGAGAGAATTGTCTTAGTAACACTCTTAATGTGTGACTCAAATGAGAGAGTTGTTTTAGTAACACTCTTAATGTGTGACTCAAAGGAGAGAGTTGTTTTAGTAACACTCTTAATGTGTGACTCAAATGAGAGAGTTGTTTTAGTAACACTCTTAATGCGTGACTCAAAGGAGAGAGTTGTTTTAGTAACACTCTTAATGTATACCGTACTAAACAAAATTTTGGATTGTTTTTATTAAGGTGGATGAGATTTGAGTAATATTTAGCTTTAGCTAAGCTAAGCATGCGTTTATAAGTTATTAAACCATCATTTTATAAGGTAATGATCGGACATTACTTTAGTATACGGGAGTATCGTAACTTTGGGAACGGTGATACCCCTGACAAGCACTAGGTCTATCATATTACCGCTGCAATGCGTGGGTTCATTTATTATTTGTGTAAGACCACAGCTATCAATTATAGTCTGGAGCGCTACGCACGGTGGGTCCGATGGGGTATTCATATGGATATTAAAGTCCCCCATTATAATTATATTATCGGCGTGCGTCACTAGATCAGCAACCAACTATGAGAATTCACTGATAAAGTCCGAATAGGGCCCTGGGGGGCGGTAGATAACAGCCAGGTGTAGAGGCAGCGGTAACAATAACACTCAGATACACACTTAAGAATAATACACCATGATACACACTTAAGTAAGAATAATACACCATGATACACACTTAAGTAAGAATAATACACCATTATACACACTTAAGTAAGAATAATACACCATGATACACACTTAAGTAAGAATAATACACCATTATACACACTTAAGTAAGAATAATACACCATGATACACACTTAAGTAAGAATAATACACCATTATACACACTTAAGTAAGAATAATACACCATGATACACACTTAAGTAAGAATAATACACCATGATACACACTTAAGTAAGAATAATACACCATGATACACACTTAAGTAAGAATAGTACACCATGATACACACTTAAGTAAGAATAATACACCATGATACACACTTAAGTAAGAATAATACACACAGGCAGACCAAAAGCTTGACTTGCTTGTTGAGAAGAAGTTCTGAGCAGGACTTTGTCACAAGGCTGTCAAATGTCTGACTGTTGTGATATCTGACTCACTTTATCTCATCTGCACCTTTGGTCCTCTTATTTAAGTCACATCTTGTCCCACATCACTTACATAACTCTCTCTCACTACTACTACTACTACTACTACTACTACTACTACTACTATCACTACTACTACTACTACTATCACTACTAGTACTCATGAAGTACTCTCAGATACCTTCATCCTCAGTGGGACTTTCTAACTGTGATACTGGAACTTACATAAGTTTCCTAAAGAAGACAAAACATTTTTTTTTCTTGTCAACATGTAGATAGATGTCGTTTTTGACAGTAGATAGAGAACAATAATAACATTATTGGAGTGGGCCAAAGAAAAGGCAAACTCATGAAATAGATAGTGTGGTGTGGGGACCTAAGAGGTAGTTAGTTGCAGGGTGACAGATAATCACCATGGCCCCCTATTGGGCACATGACTGTCACTACTATCAGTACTATCACTATCAGTACTACTACTTTCAGTACTGTCAATACTATCACTACTAACAGTACTATCACCACAATCAGTACTAGCACTACTAACAGTACTATCACAACTATCAGTACCATCACAACTATCACTACTATCACAACTATCAGTACTATCACTACTAACAGTACCATCACAACTATCAGTACTATCACTACTAACAGTACCATCACAACTATCAGTACTATCACTACTAACAGTACCATCACAACTATCAGTACCATCACTACTAACAAGTACCATCACAACTATCAGTACCATCACAACTATCAGTACCATCACTACTAACAGTACCATCACAACTATCAGTACCATCACAACTATCAGTACCATCACTACTAACAGTACCATCACAACTATCAGTACCATCACAACTATCAGTACCATCACTACTATCAGTACCATCACAACTATCAGTACTATCACTACTAACAGTACCATCACAACTATCAGTACCATCACTACTAACAAGTACCATCACAACTATCAGTACCATCACAACTATCAGTACCATCACAACTATCAGTACCATCACAACTATCAGTACCATCACAACTATCAGTACCATCACTACTAACAGTACCATCACAACTATCAGTACTATCACAACTATCAGTACCATCACTACTGACAGTACCATCACAACTATCAGTACCATCACAACTATCAGTACCATCACTACTAACAGTACCATCACAACTATCAGTACCATCACTACTAACAGTACCATCACAACTATCAGTACTATCACTACTAACAGTACCATCACAACTATCAGTACCATCACAACTATCAGTACTATCACAACTATCAGTACTAACACTACTAACAGTACCATCACAACTATCAGTACCATCACAACTATCAGTACCATCACTACTATCAGTACCATCACAACTATCAGTACTATCACTACTAACAGTACTATCACAACTATCAGTACTAGCATTACTTTTAAAGTTGAAGTAGCAATGATAGTCACACACACACTAGATGTGGTGAAATGCATTTGACCCAACCCCTTGATCACCCCCTGGGAGGTGAGGGGAGCAGTAAGCAGCAGCGCTGGTTGCGCCCGGAATCATTAGCACTATCACTACTATCAGTACCAAAAGTACTATGACTACTAGCAGTACTATCACCTTGGGAACAAGGCCAGACATCAAAGGTACTATGAGAGTGTAGCAGTAGGTGGGCCAGACCATGCCGGCCAATCACAAAGTAGCTCCTCCCCTCTTTGGCCCGCCTCCTATGACGTCTTTATTGAGCTCCACTTCACTTGGACCATGGACTCAGAGAAACCTTCGCCAACATTTACTGGACTATTGAGAGCCGCACACCCGTCTAGCTGTCTGATAGAAGTGCTGGATATCTCCTTGGGACTAGAGGATCATGTTGCAGCAGGAGAGTAAGTAACATCATGTCTTCTTTCTTCCTCCTACAACAACTCATGCTCTTCATGGGCACACATGGGTGACTATCAGGTCAGTGTCAGGAGAAGAAGATGACCTGGGTGACTATCAGGTCAGTGTCAGGAAAAGAAGATGACCTGGGTGACTATCAGGTCAGTGTCAGGAAAAGAAGAAGATGACCTGGGTGACTATCAGGTCAGTGTCAGGAGAAGAAGATGACCTTGGTGACTATCAGGTCAGTGTCAGGAGAAGAAGATGACCTGGGTGACTATCAGGTCAGTGTCAGGAGAAGAAGATGACCTGGGTGACTATCAGGTCAGTGTCAGGAAAAGAAGAAGATGACCTGGGTGACTATCAGGTCAGTGTCAGGAGAAGAAGATGACCTGGGTGACTATCAGGTCAGTGTCAGGAGAAGAAGATGACCTGAGTGACTATCAGGTCAGTGTCAGGAGAAGAAGATGACCTGGGTGACTATCAGGTCAGTGTCAGGAAAAGAAGAAGATGACCTGGGTGACTATCAGGTCAGTGTCAGGAAAAGAAGAAGATGACCTGGGTGACTATCAGGTCAGTGTCAGGAAAAGAAGAAGATGACCTGGGTGACTATCAGGTCAGTGTCAGGAGAAGAAGATGACCTTGGTGACTATCAGGTCAGTGTCAGGAGAAGAAGAAGATGACCTGGGTGACTATCAGGTCAGTGTCAGGAAAAGAAGAAGATGACCTGGGTGACTATCAGGTCAGTGTCAGGAAAAGAAGAAGATGACCTGGGTGACTATCAGGTCAGTGTCAGGAGAAGAAGATGACCTTGGTGACTATCAGGTCAGTGTCAGGAGAAGAAGAAGATGACCTGGGTGACTATCAGGTCAGTGTCAGGAAAAGAAGAAGATGACCTGGGTGACTATCAGGTCAGTGTCAGGAGAAGAAGAAGATGACCTGGGTGACTATCAGGTCAGTGTCAGGAGAAGAAGATGACCTGGGTGACTATCAGATCAGTGTCAGGAGAAGAAGATGGCCTTGGTGACTATCAGGTCAGTGTCAGGAGAAGAAGAAGATGACCTGGGTGACTATCAGGTCAGTGTCAGGAGAAGAAGAAGATGACCTGGGTGACTATCAGGTCAGTGTCAGGAAAAGAAGAAGATGACCTGGGTGACTATCAGGTCAGTGTCAGGAGAAGAAGATGACCTGGGTGACTATCAGATCAGTGTCAGGAGAAGAAGATGACCTGGGTGACTATCAGGTCAGTGTCAGGAAAAGAAGAAGATGACCTGGGTGACTATCAGGTCAGTGTCAGGAGAAGAAGAAGATGACCTGGGTGACTATCAGGTCAGTGTCAAAAGAAGAAGATGAGCTGGGTGACTATCAGGTCAGTGTCAGGAGAAGAAGATGACCTGGGTGACTATCAGGTCAGTGTCAGGAGAAGAAGATGACCTGGGTGACTATCAGGTCAGTGTCAGGAGAAGAAGATAACCTGGGTGACTATCAGGTCAGTGTCAGGAAAAGAAGAAGATGACCTGGGTGACTATCAGGTCAGTGTCAGGAAAAGAAGAAGATGACCTTGGTGACTATCAGGTCAGTGTCACGAAAAGTAGAAGATGACCTGGGTGACTATCAGGTGAGTGTCAGGAAAAGAAGAAGATGACCTGGGTGACTATCAGGTCAGTGTTAGGAGAAGAAGATGACCTGGGTGACTATCAGGAGAAGAAAATGATGACCTGGGTGACTATCAGGAGAAGAAGATGACCTGGGTGACTATCAGGAGAAGAAGATGATGACCTGGGTGACTATCAGAAGAAGAAGATGATGACCTGGGTGACTATCAGGAGAAGATGATGACCTGGGTGACTATCAGGAGAGGAAGATGATGACCTGGGTGACTATCAGGAAAAGATGATGACCTGGGTGACTATCAGGAGAAGAAGATGATGACCTGGGTGACCATGACTATCAGGAGAAGATGATGACCTGGGTGACTTTCAGGAGAAGATGAGGACCTGGGTGACTATCAGGAGAAGAAGATAATGACCTGGGTGACTATCAGGAGAAGAAGATGATGACCTGGGTGACTATCAGGAGAAGAAGATGATGACCTGGGTGACTATCAGAAGAAGAAGATGATGACCTGGGTGACTATCAGGAGAAGAAGATGATGACCTGGGTGACTGTCAGGAGAAGATGAGGACCTGGTTGACTATCAGGAGAAGATGATGACCTGGGTGACTATCAGGAGAAGAAGATGATGACCTGGGTGACTATCAGGAGAAGAAGATGACATGGGTGACTATCAGGAGAAGAAGATGATGACCTGGGTGACTATCAGGAGAAGAAGATGATGACCTGGGTGACTATCAGGAGAAGATGATGACATGGGTGACTATCAGGAGAAGAAGATGATGACCTGGGTGACTATGACTATCAGGAGAAGATGATGACCTGGGTGACTATCAGGAGAAGAAGATGATGACCTGGGTGACCATAGCTATCAGGAGAAGATGATGACATGGGTGACTATCAGGAGAAGATGATGACCTGGGTGACTATCAGGAGAAGATGATGACCTGGGTGACTATCAGGAGAAGAAGATGATGACCTGGGTGACTATCAGGAGAAGAAGAGGACCTGGGTGACTATCAGGAGAAGATGAGGACCTGGGTGACTATCAGGAGAAGATGATGACCTGGGTGACTATCAGGAGAAGATGATGACCTGGGTGACTATCAGGAGAAGAAGATGATGACCTGGGTGACTATCAGGAGAAGAAGAGGACCTGGGTGACTATCAGGAGAAGATGAGGACCTGGGTGACTATCAGGAGAAGATGAGGACTTGGGTGACTATCAGGAGAAGATGAGGACCTGGGTGACTATCAGGAGAAGATGATGACCTGGGTGACTATCAGGAGAAGATGAGGAAGTAAACACCAACTCAACCATTTGATGGCAGCCATATTGGCCAATGTTCAAACGTTTTTGACCAATCAAATGTCACGAGTCAGATGACATCACACCTGAGTAGCGGAGCAATCTCACTCTTTCATCATCTAGTCACTTTTCACTATTTCGTCATCAAGTCACTTTTCACTCTTTCGTCATCAAGTCATATTTTTGTCTTGTATCAATTATTATGTATCATAGTAATAATGTATCATAGTAATAATGTATCATAGTAATAATGTATTATAGTAATAATGTATTTCTGCTGCCAATAGACTTTGGTCCCAGGGACTGAATACAGTTCTTACATCATGACTTGTCTGCACACCACTGTTGTGCAACCACAGAACCTGGACAACATCAACACTGAGTCAGGCGGCAACAGAAGAAGAAAACCAGTCGAAGGACGCAGATGTCAGCACCACCATGGAGGGTGTGGCAGATGTCAGCACCACCGTGGAGGGTGTGGCAGATGTCAGCACCACCATGGAGGGTGTGGCAGATGTCAGCACCACCATGGAGGGTGTGGCAGATGTCATCACCACCATGGAGGGTGTGGCAGATGTCAGCACCACCATGGAGGGTGTGGCAGATGTCATCACCACCATGGAGGGTGTGGCAGATGTCAGCACCACCATGGAGGGTGTGGCAGATGTCAGCACCACCGTGGAGGGTGTGGCAGATGTCAGCACCACCGTGGAGGGTGTGGCAGATGTCAGCACCACCATGGAGGGTGTGGCAGATGTCAGCACCACCGTGGAGGGTGTGGCAGATGTCAGCACCACCATGGAGGGTGTGGCAGATGTCAGCACCACCATGGAGGGTGTGGCAGATGTCAGCACCACCGTGGAGGGTGTGGCAGATGTCAGCACCACCATGGAGGGTGTGGCAGATGTCAGCACCACCGTGGAAGGTGTGGCAGATGTCATCACCACCATGGAGGGTGTGGCAGATGTCAGCACCACCATGGAGGGTGTGGCAGATGTCAGCACCACCATGGAGGGTGTGGCAGATGTCAGCACCACCATGGAGGGTGTGGCAGATGTCAGCACCACCGTGGAGGGTGTGGCAGATGTCAGCACCACCGTGGAGGGTGTGGCAGATGTCAGCACCACCGTGGAGGGTGTGGCAGATGTCATCACCACCATGGAGGGTGTGGCAGATGTCAGCACCACCATGGAGGGTGTGGCAGATGTCAGCACCACCGTGGAGGGTGTGGCAGATGTCATCACCACCATGGAGGGTGTGGCAGATGTCAGCACCACCATGGAGGGTGTGGCAGATGTCAGCACCACCGTGGAGGGTGTGGCAGATGTCAGCACCACCGTGGAGGGTGTGGCAGATGTCAGCACCACCGTGGAGGGTGTGGCAGATGTCAGCACCACCATGGAGGGTGTGGCAGATGTCATCACCACCATGGAGGGTGTGGCAGATGTCATCACCACCATGGAGGGTGTGGCAGATGTCAGCACCACCGTGGAGGGTGTGGCAGATGTCAGCACCACCGTGGAGGGTGTGGCAGATGTCATCACAACCATGGAGGGTGTGGCAGATGTCAGCACCACCATGGAGGGTGTGGCAGATGTCAGCACCACCGTGGAGGGTGTGGCAGATGTCAGCACCACCGTGGAGGGTGTGGCAGATGTCAGCACCACCATGGAGGGTGTGGCAGATGTCATCACCACCATGGAGGGTGTGGCAGATGTCAGCACCACCATGGAGGGTGTGGCAGATGTCAGCACCACCGTGGAGGGTGTGGCAGATGTCAGCACCACCGTGGAGGGTGTGGCAGATGTCAGCACCACCATGGAGGGTGTGGCAGATGTCATCACCACCATGGAGGGTGTGGCAGATGTCATCACAACCATGGAGGGTGTGGCAGATGTCAGCACCACCATGGAGGGTGTGGCAGATGTCAGCACCACCGTGGAGGGTGTGGCAGATGTCAGCACCACCGTGGAGGGTGTGGCAGATGTCAGCACCACCGTGGAGGGTGTGGCAGATGTCATCACCACCATGGAGGGTGTGGCAGATGTCATCACCACCATGGAGGGTGTGGCAGATGTCATCACCACCATGGAGGGTGTGGCAGATGTCAGCACCACCGTGGAGGGTGTGGCAGATGTCAGCACCACCATGGAGGGTGTGGCAGATGTCAGCACCACCGTGGAGGGTGTGGCAGATGTCAGCACCACCATGAAGGGTGTGGCAGATGTCAGCACCACCGTGGAGGGTGTGGCAGATGTCAGCACCACCATGGAGGGTGTGGCAGATGTCATCACCACCATGGAGGGTGTGGCAGATGTCATCACCACCATGGAGGGTGTGGCAGATGTCATCACCACCATGGAGGGTGTGGCAGATGTCAGCACCACCATGGAGGGTGTGGCAGATGTCAGCACCACCATGGAGGGTGTGGCAGATGTCAGCACCACCATGGAGGGTGTGGCAGATGTCATCACCACCGTGGAGGGTGTGGCAGATGTCAGCACCACCGTGGAGGGTGTGGCAGATGTCAGCACCACTTTGGAGGGTGTGGCAGCGTGTGCATTGTGCACCACATGCTGCCCTCTTCTGGCAGAGGGCCATGCAGGCACAGTGGAATGTCCAGGGAACACTGGAGATAAGAGTTATCATCTGGACCTGGACCACTCCACCTGTGCATTGCTGCCACATGAGTTTGTAACCTGCTGACGCCACCAATGCAACATTCGGCCTTCTGGAATGTGACAAAGAGAAGGAGAATGCAGAGCCCTGGTGGCTAAGGACAGACGGTTTGAAGTGGGGGAGGCTGTGCTGGTGCGTGATTATCCATGGGGGAAGGAGAAGGATTGGCCTGGATTGGTGGCATCACAAGAGGCAGCGGTATCCACTCCGTGGATGTGGGCCAGGCGGACGAACTCTGGAGACGTCACACATGGTGGAAGGAGAAGGATTGGCCTGGATTGGTGGCATCACAAGAGGCAGCGGTATCTACTCCGTGGATCTGGGGCCAGGCGGGCGCGCTCTGGAGGCGTCACACAACGGGGAAGGAGAAGGGTTGGCCTGGATTGGTGGCATCACAAGAGGCAGCGGTATCTACTCTGTGGATGTGGGGCCAGGCGGGCGCGCTCTGGAGACGTCACACATGGGGGAAGGGATGCCTGGATTGGTGGCATCACAAGAGGCAGCGGTATCTACTCCGTGGATCTGGGGCCAGGCGGGCGCGCTCTGGAGGCGTCACACAACGGGGAAGGAGAAGGGTTGGCCTGGATTGGTGGCATCACAAGAGGCAGTGGTATCTACTCCGTGGATGTGGGGCCAGGCGGGCGCGCTCTGGAGGCGTCACACAACGGGGAAGGAGAAGGGTTGGCCTGGATTGGTGGCATCACAAGAGGCAGCGGTATCTACTCCGTGGATGTGGGGCCAGGCGGGCGCGCTCTGGAGACGTCACACATGGGGGAAGGAGAAGGGTTGCCTGGATAGGTGGCATCACAAGAGGCAGCGGTATCTACTCTGTGGATGTGGGGCCAGGCGGGCGCGCTCTGGAGACGTCACACATGGGGGAAGGAGAAGGGTTGCCTGGATAGGTGGCATCACAAGAGGCAGCGGTATCTACTCTGTGGATGTGGGGCCAGGCGGGCGCGCTCTGGAGACGTCACACATGGGGGAAGGGATGCCTGGATTGGTGGCATCACAAGAGGCAGCGGTATCTACTCCGTGGATGTGGGCCAGGCGGGTGCGCTCTGGAGACGTCACACATGGGGGAAGGAGAAGGGATGCCTGGATAGGTGGCATCACAAGAGGCAGCGGTATCTACTCTGTGGATGTGGGGCCAGGCGTGCGCGCTCTGGAGACGTCACACATGGGGGAAGGAGAAGGGATGCCTGGATTGGTGGCATCACAAGAGGCAGAGGTATCTACTCCGTGGATGTGGGCCAGGTGGGCGCGCTCTGGAGACGTCACACATGGGGGAAGGAGAAGGGTTGGCCTGGATTGGTGGCATCACAAGAGGCAGCGGTATCTACCCCGTGGATCTGGGGCCAGGCGGGCGCGCTCTGGAGACGTCACACATGGGGGAAGGAGAAGGGTTGCCTGGATTGGTGGCATCACAAGAGGCAGCGGTATCTACTCCGTGGATGTCGGCCAGGCGGGCGCGCTCTGGAGACGTCACACGGAGCAGATGAGAGCCGGTGACCGGGCGCTGTTGGTTCCCACAGGTCCAGAGCAAGAGGGTGTGCCAAGTGAACTGACAATTGGGGCCCAGGCGGTTGCCCCCCCCTTCTCCGACAAGTGGGAGGTTCTGGGAACTGGGACGGTCGCCCCCGAGCCTGGAGGGTCACCCAGACGGTCAGCAGATGTTGGAGTGGCAGGCCGGAGGTATCCTCTCCGTGTTACCAGAACTCCAGACTGCCTTAATCTCTGAACTATGGAGAGTGGGTCGTTAGAGAGTCTCCTCAGGTTTCGGGACAGAATAGTCCCTGTTGACTGACTCCGAGGTTCGGGGGTAGTCTCCCCCCCGGCCTCAGTAGATGTTGGAGTGCCAGGCCGGAGGTATCCTCTCCGGGTTACCAGAACTCCAGACTGCCTTAATCTCTGAACTATGGAGAGTGGGTCGTTAGAGAGTCCCCTCAGGTTTTGGGACAGAATAGTCCCTGTTGACTGACTCCGAGGTTCGGGGGTAGTCTTCCCCCCCGGCCTCAGTAGATGTTGGAGTGCCAGGCCGGAGGTATCCTCTCCGGGTTACCAGAACTCCAGACTGCCTTAATCTCTGAACTATGGAGAGTGGGTCGTTAGAGAGTCTCCTCAGGTTTCGGGACAGAATAGTCCCTGTTGACTGACTCCGAGGTTTGGGGTTAGTCTCCCCCCCCCGGCCTCGGTAGATGTTGGAGTGCCAGGCCGGAGGTATCCTCTCCGGGTTACCAGAACTCCAGACTGCCTTAATCGCTGAACTATGGAGAGTGGGTCGTTAGAGAGTCTCCTCAGGTTTTGGGACAGAATAGTCCCTGTTGACTGACTCCGAGGTTAGGGGGTAGTCTACCCCCCGGCCTCAGTAAGCATGTATGTGTTTAAGTTGGAGTTCCCTATTTACAATAACCTACTAAGTGGGTATTTCAATGTATTTTATTGTCAACCCGCAGACTCGCACAATGCATCATTTTGCACACAGCACACCTTCTGAGTGCTAATGGCCTAGTCTCTTTTTTAGGCCGGCTTTAACAGGGGGTTTGAGTTGGCTGTCAATCTGAATAAGTGGGGAGGGATGTGTACCCCGCCTTCTGCCAGAATGCAGCCGAGATAGGCTCCAGCACCCCCGCAACCCCAAGGGGGACAAGCGGTAAAAAAAAATGGATGGATGGCTGTTGTGTATTGAGCTTTGTTTTGTCTGCACTGTGTTACACCAAGTGACCACCAGGGGGAGAACCAGGTGGCTTGTACTTCTCTTCTCAGGGTGTGTAAATGAAGCTGGCAAACCAACTCTCCTCACTACACTGATAAGGTGAATTAAGAGTAGAACTGTGAGTGTTAGCGACTTACAGTCAGTATATAATAATGTAATGTGTGACTGTAAGTGTTAGTGACTTACAGTCAGTATATAATAATGTAATGTGTGACTGTAAGTGTTAGCGACTTACAGTCAGTATATAATAATGTAATGTGTGACTGTAAGTGTTAGTGACTTACAGTCAGTATATAATAATGTAATGTGTGACTGTAAGTGTTAGCGACTTACAGTCACACTGACGTTGTTATATACTGACTGTATATAATAAGGTCAGTGTTCGGAGAGAAGCTGAGTGATAGTGAGTTGTACCACCGTCCCTGAAGGCAGCTGAGTGACGTCACTGCGCCTTTCCAAGCTCCGCCCCTCCTCAATGGCGACCGCTTCAGCTCGGCCAAGCCCGGGCCGCAGAGTGCAGTCCAAGCTGGGTCACTTTCTCTGACGCCAGCCGGCCTCCGATGCCACGAATGCGCGCTGTGAGTACTCCTAAATCATGTTTACACCCACGGCCGTCGTGTTGAAGAAGTTAACCGACGCTGGCTTTGTGCTGCTTTCACCACGTAGTCAGCTAGTCTGCCGACAACAACGACGCGCCTTTGTCTGCGGACATTAGCCGCCTGCTAACACTAGCTAATACATTTAACACTACTCACTAGTTAACGCTACTCACTAGCTAACACTAGCTAATACATTTAACACTACTCACTAGTTAACACTACTTACTAGCTAACACTAGCTAATAGACTTAACACTACTCACTAATCAACACTAGCTAATAGATTTAACACTACTCACTAGTTAACACTACTCACTAGTTAACACTACTTACTAGCTAATACTAACTAATAAACTTACTACTCACTAGTTAACACTATCTAATACACTTAACACTACTCACTAGTTAACACTAGCTAATAGACTTAACACTACTCACTAGTTAAGATTACTCACTAGTTAACACAAGCTAATAGACTTAACACTACTCACTAGTTAACACTACTCACTAGTTAACACTAGCTAATAGACTTAACACTACTCACTAGTTAAGATTACTCACTAGTTAACACTAGCTAATAGACTTAACACTACTCACTAGTTAACACTACTCACTAGTTAACACTAGCTAATACAGTTAACACTACTCACTAGTTAACACTACTCACTAGTTAACACTACTTAATAGCTAACACTAGCTAATAGACTTAACACTACTCACTAACACTAGCTAATAGATTTAACACTACTCACTAATTAACACTACTTACTAGCTAACACTAGCTAATAAACTTACTGCTTACTAGCTAATAGACTTAACACTACTCACTAGTTAACACTACTCACCAGTTAACACTAGCTAATAGACTTAACACTACTCACTAGTTAAGATTACTCACTATTTAACACTAGCTAATATACTTAATACTACTCACTAGTTATCAATCAATCAATCAATGTTTATTTATATAGCCCCAAATCACAAATGTCTCAAAGGACTGCACAAATCATTACGACTACAACATCCTCGGAAGAACCCACACTAGAACACTAGCTAATAGATTTAACACTACTTACTAGCTAACACTAGCTAATAAACTTACTACTCACTAGTTAACACTAGCTAATAGACTTAACACTACTCACTAGTTAACACTACTCATAAGTTAACACTAGCTAATAGACTTAACACTACTCACTAGTTAACACTAGCTAATAGACTTAACACTACTCACTAGTTAAGACTAGCTAATAGACTTAACACTAGCTAATTGACTTAACACTACTCACTAGTTAACACTAGCTAATAGACTTAACACTACTCACTAGTTAACACTACTCACTAGTTAACACTAGCTAATACTTAACACTACACACTAGATAATATACTTAACACTTCTCACTAGTTAACACTACTCACTAACACTAGCTAATAGACTTAAATCTACTCACTAGTTACACTACTCACTAGTTAACACTACTCACTAGTAAACACTACTCACTAGCTAGTCTTCTTCTCCTCTCATCACATTTCCATTTCTGTCTTTTAAATACACAAAGTCTACATTTCTCACTTTGCTTGTATGCTAAGTGCTAAGCTAGCTTTGTCTTCACCTTCTTGGTGACGCTCCGCCAGTTGAGCTCTAGTCTATATATATATATATACATATATGTATATATGAATATATATATATAGTGTGTGTATGTATACATATGTATATGTGTATATATATATATATATATACTGTATATATACAGGTATATGTATGTTTAAGATTGGCATACACGCTTTTAGGCCCACTGGGTGACATTTATATTACTATTTATATATATTTGTTGATTAAGGTGGTGTCACGTCTCTCCAGGGGACGGGGAAGACAAAGTACCATACATATCTCGATATACAGATATATACAGTCCTAGTTGCCTGCGATACTGCGTATGTCAATATTTTGACTTGGCAAATATTGACTTACGAAGACCAAATAATGACTACATCAAATTAATGACTTACTGTAAGTAAGTCAAATACAAATAAGGCAACAAGAGAAGTATCCTACACTTCTATTTTGTCAAGTAAACTGAACAGCCGATACGGGCGTCTACATCAACTATATGATTTGCCTGAGAAGCTACTCAGGACATAAAAAAACATGTTTTTAAGGCGGCCACCTTAACAACAAAACACTGCGGGAAACTTGTCCTGCCTAGGTTTTTTTCTGGCAGTGTAGTGCTCATCGCTTATATCTTACTAAAATCCTTCCTGTTGACTATTTACAACACTACACAGTATGTATTATTATTATTATTAGGGATGCACCGATTAATCGGTAACCGAAAATATTCGGCCGAATATGGCAAAAAAAGCCACATTCGGCCTTCGGTGGAATGAGTTAAAAGTAAGGCCGAATAGTGGCATGTGACGCAATTTTTTGACACGGTGACGCAATCAACCAACGTGCGGTGACGTTGTAACCCGGTGCCTTCGGAAAAATTTCAGCAGTGTGGAGATATTTTAAAGTGTCGGAAAGTGACACTTTTGAACTTGTTTGCCAAGACGTCTTACCCTCGTATTTTGATCCGGCCGGTCCGTAATTCCTTTACTTCGTCGTCGTCTTCTTCTTATTCTTCTTCTTCTGACCCACCAGGTGAATTAAGTGCAATTGGCGGAGTTACAATGCATAGTAGGCTACCGCCACCTACTGCACTGGAGTTGTAACTACAAGTTCCATTCAGACAGAGTCCCATTGCTTTTATGAGCGGTCGAGCGAGTCGAAAGCCGAAAAATCTCTTTGTGGCGGCCGTAATTCTTTCGTGGCGAGCCGCCACAAATAAATGAATGTGTGGCAAACCCTGTTTTGAGCAAATAGCTGTTGAAGCTATTCGGCGATCGCCTTCTAACCAACGATTGCATCTTTAGACCAGACCACGGGAGCAACTTAAATCTGTCAATTGGTAAGTGTTTGTTTGGCATTAAATCTGGGTCGAGCGAAATGCTGGATGCAAATATAGCTACAAATGTACATACAGCTAGCCTAAATAGCATGTTAGCATCGATTATCTGGCAGCCATGCCGCGACCAAATATGTCTGATTAGCAGATAAGTCCATAACATCAAAAAAACTCACCTTTGTGATTTTGTTGTGATTGGAAATGCATCTGCTTTGAGTGTCGCAGGATATCCACACATCTCTTTGCCATCTCTGTGCCATGTCTGTCGTAGCATCGCCGGTAAAATGTGCAGACCAAACGAGGGACTTTCGCATCTTTTGATACTGGTGCAACTTAAATCTGTCGATTGGTATGTGTTTGTTTGGCATTAAATGTGGGTGGAGGGGAAGGCTGGATGTGAATATAGCCACAAATGAGGCATAACGATGCAATATGTACATACAGCTAGCCTAAATAGCATGTTAGCATCGATTAGCATGCCGTGCTAATCGATGCACACTCCACGTAAGTCAACTTGAATCTGTCCCTGATCGTGTTGTTACACCCTCCGACAACACACCGACGAGGCATGATGTCTCCAAGGTACGGTAAACAGTCGAAAAAACGGAAAATAACAGAGTTGATTTGACTTGTGTGTGTAATGTGTTTGAGAAAATGCTGGATTGCTTCCTGTTGTGACATCACGGGTGAAAGGTCATCGCTCCGACAGCCAACATTTGAAAGGCATTTAGATCGCCAAATTCACCCTTTTAGAGTTCGGAAATCGGTTAAAAAAAACATCACCCCCTTGGAGGTGAGGGGAGCAGTGGGCAGCAGGGGTGCCGCGCCCGGGAATCATTTTTGGTGATTTAACCCCCGATTCCAACCCTTAATGCTGAGTGCCAAGCAGGGAGGTAATGAGTTCCATTTTTATAACCTTTGGTATGACTCGGTAAGTAATCATCAACCTAAAGTGCCCTCTTTGGGGATCGTAATCGAGATCCATTAAACCTATTTAACTTAATTCTAAACATTTCTTCACAAAAAAAGAAATCTTCAATATTTATGGAACATGTCCACAAAAAATCTAGCTGTCAACACTGAATATTGCATTGTTGTATTTTTTTTCCACAGTTTTTATACTTACATTCATATTTTGTTGAAGTATTATTCAATAAATATATCAAGGATTTTTGAACTGTTGCTATTTTTAGAATATTTAAAAAAAATTCACGTACCCCTTGGCATATCTTCAAGTACCCCCATTTGAGAACCACTGGCCTAGTGGTTAGAGTGTCCGCCCTGAGATGGGTAGGTCGGGAGTTCAAACCCCGACCGAGTCATACCAAAGACTTTGAAAAAATGGCACCCATTACCTCCCTGCTTGGCACTCAGGATCAAGTGCTGGAATTGGGGGTTAAATCACCAAAAATGCTTCCCGGCCGCGGGACCGCTGCTGCCCACTGCTCCCCTCACTTCCCAGGGGGTGATCAAGGGGATGGGTCAAATGCAGAGGACAAATTTCACCACACCTAGTATGTGTGTGACTATCATTGCTACTTTAACTTTAACTCATCATGCTTCAGTTTTTACAACAGTGGTTCTCAACCTTTTTTCTGCGAACATTTTTTTAATTCAAGTTCTCCTGATCCAGGGGTAACCAACCTTTTTGAATGCAAGAGCTACTTCTTGGGTACTGATTAATGCGAAGGGCTACCAGTTTGATACACACTTAAATAAATTGCCAGAAATAGCCAATTTGCTCAATTTACCTATAATAAATAAATCTATATATATAAAAAAAATGGCATTTCTGTCATTACGTCGTACATTTTTTTTCCTTTTACAGAAGGTTTTTTGGAGAGAATAAATGATGAAAAATAACACTTAATTAAAAGGTTAAAAAGAGGAGAAAACACGAAAAAAATTAAAATTAAATTTTGAAACATAGTTTATCTTCAATTTCGACTCTTTAAAATTCAACCCCAAAAAATGAAGGGAAAAACTAGCTAATTTGAATCTTTTTGAAAAAATTAAAAAAAATAAAAATATATGGAACATCATTAGTCATTTTTCCTGATTAAGATTAATTCTATAATTTTGATGACATTTTTTAAATAGGTTAAAATCCACTTTGAAATAAGATTTAAATTTGATTCTACAGATTTTCTAGATTTGCCAGAATAATTTTTGGGAATTTTAATAATAGGTTGTGAAGAAATATTTCACAAATATTCTTCGTCGAAAAAACAGAAGCTAAAATGAAGAATTAAATTAAAATGTATTCTTTGCAATAAAAAAAATATGTGAACATTGATTTAAATTGTCAGGAAAGAAGAGGAAGGAATTTAAAAGGTATATGTGTTTAAAAATTCTAAAATCATTTTTAAGGTTGTATTTTTTCTCTAAAATTGTCTTTCTGAAAGCTATAAGAAGCAAAGTAAAAAAATAAATGAATTTATTTAAACAAGTGAAGACCAAGTCTTTAAAATATTTTCTTGGATTTTCAAATTCTATTTGAGTTTTGTCTCTCTTAGAATTATAAATGTACCCCCATTAGAGAACCACTGTTTTACAGCATTTGGGAAGCCAGTAGTTGATTTTTATTATGTAAATTTTATATTTTATCAACATGTGATAGCAGGGACCCTGTCATTCATTACTAGGCTGCTAGATTACTAATGATTCATGTAACTATAGCTGAACAAATAGTACAACAGCAATAGGAGAGACTATTCATCCCTGAACACCATGGAGTTCATGTAGGCTTTATGATGCACTTACATTATTATATCAACTATCAGAGACAGAAACTCTTGATTTAACATAATGTCATTTTATGCTGCTTCAACACAGCTTAAGCAACACAGAGAACGGTAAAGTGAAATAACTTACAATAGTTGTTAATTGTAGGTCAATAATGCTCGTCTTTCACTCAGAAAACTTATTGATCCACAAGGGAAATTGTTCCACACTGTAGCTCAGTTACAGAGGATGGACAGGGTAATGCTGTATAAAATAGACTAAAAATGTACCGTAGTAGCAGTATAACATGTAGTATTTACATATTATATATACAGTATATACTATATACTGATAAATTATTATAATATCCATCCATTTTCTATTGCTTGTTCCTTTTGGGGTCGCGGAGTGCTGGAGCCTATCCCAGCTGCATTGGGGCGGTAGGCAGAGTACACCCTGGACAAGGAAGGCGATGTAGACCCTGGACAAGGGAGGCGGGGTAGACCCTGGACAAGGAAGGCAGGGTACACCCTGGACTAGTCGCCGCCTCATGACAGGGCCAACCCAGATGTACAGACAACATGTTGATATCATATCTACAATATATAACAATGATCATGTACAATATTACAGAATATGTAACAGCTTCAGCAGAAAATAGACATGATAAAGACAGACATGTGGCTAACATAGAAGGTAATAGACTGATATCATCAAGTGATGGACTGATATCATCTATTGCTGTATGGCCAGTGATTATACAGATAATTGACTGATATCATCAGATAATAGACTGATGTCATGTATTGCTGTATGGCCAGTGATTTATACAGATAATAGACTGATATCATCTATTGCTGTATGGCCAGTGATTATACAGATAATAGACTGATATCATCAGGTAATAGACTGATATCCTCTTTTGCTGTATGGCCAGTGATTATACAGGTAATTGACTGATATCATCAGATAATAGACTGATGTCATGTATTTCTGTATGGCCAGTGATTATACAGATAATAGACTGTTATCATCAGATAATAGACTGATATCCTCTTTTGCTGTATGGCCAGTGATTATACAGATAATAGACTGATATCTATTGCTGTATGGCCATTGATGATACAGCTGGATGGAGTGAGTCCAATGTGTTATTGTACGTTGCATGCAAATAAAAGATTCAGAGACTTTGTGGGAGGACTTCAGCTATTAACGGGACAATGAAGACTTTGCTAAATACATGAAAATGTTATCCAAGTTGTTTTTATTGACCTCTAAAGACATGTTTGTTCCTTCTGTTCCCTTGTCTTTCAGCTTGTTGCCAACTAAAATGGAGGATAGTTTTGATTGCGACTGTGGCGAGCTTGAGCCACCTGATCATTGAGGCTAACCAATAACTCCAATCTAAAGGTCAGGCTCTAAACCATTTTGTCAGGATCAGGATAGTCTTTAGGAACCATTGAATCAAAAGTCTGTAAAATCCCATGAAGCTGCTCAGGACCAGTTCTACACTGCAACTCCATGCTTCTAGAGCCTAACATTGCCGTTTCATTCCAAGAAGTATCCATCCCCAGGAGTGGAGTTGGACATTTCAACCTGTGGTCAATCAAGATGAAAAGCAAGTTAAACAAGGCCAAAGTGTCGGGTATCTGACCGTGGCAACTGCACAGGGTCGTGGGGGACCGTTAGCACAGTTTGAAGGGGTCTTCTGCTAGCGTTGACCATAGTTGAGAAAGCTCCAGACCAAACATTAGTGAGGTTTGGTGCAAGAGCCTTAAAAGTCACCATGGCAGAGAAGTTTGAGTCCCTAATGAACATCCACGGCTTTGACCTGGGCTCTCGATACATGGACTTGAAGCCTCTTGGCTACGGAGGAAACGGCCTGGTCTTCTCAGCAGTAGACACCGACTGTGATAAGCGAGTGGCGGTGAAGAAGATTATCTTGACCGATCCCCAGAGTGTCAAGCATGCCCTGCGAGAAATTAAAATCATACGGCGCCTGGACCATGACAACATTGTTAAGGTAAGTCCTGTGCCAGGGCTGACTTTACTGGGATATACTTTGCTGACCTCTGCTTTCTGTCTAGGTTTTTGAAACTTTGGGCCCCAGCGGTCGCAGGCTAACTGAAGATGTGGTGTCCCTGACTGAAGTCAACTCGGTCTACATAGTACAGGAGTACATGGAGACCGACCTGTGTAAGGTGCTGGATCGAGGCCTCCTGTCCGAAGGCCACGCCAGGCTCTTCATGTACCAACTCCTCAGGGGGCTGAAGTACATCCACTCTGCCAATGTGCTCCACCGTGACCTCAAGCCCGCGAACCTCTTTGTCAACACAGAGGACCTGGTGCTGAAGATTGGGGATTTTGGTCTAGCCCGCATCATGGACCCTCACTACTCCCACAAGGTAAGACTGGCAAGGACATTAGGAGGCATGGTCCACAACACTGTACCACTAGGTTGGGAGTTTGTGGTGTTTATCACCCACTAATGTGCTGGTGTTCCCAGCAGGAAGTAAAGCAGGCGGGATGTGGTTCCATGTGGTACCGCTTCTGCTTCCCTTCTCAGGGAAAATGAACTACATTTGCAGTATTTGATTTCAACGCAAATCGCTGTCTTTCATTTCGTAAAAAGAAGCTACATTGTTCCAACCGGCTGTTGGTTAATAACAAGTAGTTCCCGGTTGTCCTAGGTTCAAAGTAGCCACTGGTGTGTGATTGTAGCCAAGTGTGTCATTTTATCCAGATATGTGATTGTAGCCTTGTGTGCCCCTGGTGTGTGATTGTGGCCAGGTGTGTCAATTGTAGCTGCTGGTGTGATTGTGGCCAGGTGTGTCAATTGTAGCCACTGGTGTGTGATTGTAGCCTTGTGTGCCATTGGTGTGTGATTGTGGCCAGGTGTGTCAATTGTAGCCACTGGTGTGTGATTGTAGCCAGGTGTGTCAATTGTAGCCACTGGTGTTTGATCGTAGCCACTGGTGTGCCACTGGTGTGTGATTGTAGCCAGGTGTGTCAATTGTAGCCACTTGTGCGTGATTGTAGCCACTGGTGTGTGATTGTAGCCAGGTGTGTCAATTGTACCCACTGGTGTGTGATTGTAGCCACTGGAGTGTAATTGTAGCCACTGGTGTGTCAATTGTAGCCACTGGTGTGTCAATTGTAGCCACTGGTGTGTCAATTGTAGCCACTGGTGTGTGATTGTAGCCATGTGTGTCAATTGTAGCCTTGTGTGCCACTGGTGTGTGATTGTAGCCACTGGTGTGTGATTGTAGCCAGGTGTGTCAATTCTAGCCACTGGTGTGTGATTGTAGCCACTGGTGTGTAATTGTAGCCTTGTGTGTGATTGTAGCCACTGGTGTGTGATTGTAGCCTTGTGTGCCACTGGTGTGTGACTGTAGCCAGGTGTGTAAATTGTAGCCACTGGTGTATGTGGCTGTAGCCAGGTGTGTCAATTGTAGCCATTGGTGTGGGATTGTAGCCTTGTGTGCCACTGGTGTGTGGCTGTAGCAAGGTGTGTCAATTGTAGCCACTGGTGTGGGATTGTAGCCTTGTGTGCAACTGCAGTGTGATTGTAGCCACTGGAGTGTGATTGTAGCCACTGGAGTGTGATTGTAGCCACTGGAGTGTTGTCACCCTAATAAAAGAATTGTATGTGAGGCCTGCATGGTGGTGTGACGTTGAAGCCTCTCTTCTCCATTCATTGTGAGACGGCCAACCACACGTGTCTCACATTAGTCATCAGTCTGTCTGAAAGGAGACCATGTGACTGCTTAGCACCACCTCATCCATAGCCCACTCCTTCACTGTGTTGACTCAACATCTTTGTTGTTGGAGTCACCTCATACTTATTGTCACATGACTCATCCTGTGGGAGGAGCCATCTACGTCGTGTTAGTATTGTCACATGACTCATCCTGTGGGAGGAGCCATCTACGTCATGTTAGTATTGTCACATGACTCATCCTGTGGGAGGAGCCATCTACGTCACGTTTGCTGGGAAGATCAGAATTAGCCCACTGTTCTCAGAAATGGCTTCACTGCACTTTTGTAGTACAAAGTACAAAAGCAGTAAAGTTGTCACATTGTGGATATGGTAAATAAAAACAGAATACAATGATTTGCAAATCATTTTCAACTCATATTCAATTGAATGGACTTCAAAGACAAGATATTTCACGTTCACACTGATAAACGTTTATTTTTTCAAATAATCCTGAAGTTAGAATGTAATGGCAGCAACACATTGCAAAAAAGGCATTTTTACCAGTGTGTTACATGGCCTTTCCTTTTAACAACACTCAGTAAAGGTTTGGGAACTGAGGAGACACATTTTTGAAGTGGAATTATTTCCCATTCTTGCTTGATGTACAGCTTAAGTTGTTAGTCTACCTTATCATATTTTAGCCTTCATATTGCACCACATATTTTCAATGTCTGGACTGCAGGCAGGCCAGTCTAGTACCCGAACTCTTTTACTATGAAGCCATGCTGTTGTAACACCTGGCTTGGCATTGTCTTGCTGAAATAAGCAGGGGCGTCCGTGATAACGTTGATGTTGCTCCAAAAGCTGTATGTACCTTTCAGCATTAATGGTACCTTCACAGATGTGTAAGTTAGCCATGCCTTGGCCACTAATACACCCCCATACCATCACACATGCTGCCTAGAACACTTTCACCCTACAACAATCACTAATACACCCCCATACCATCACACATGCTGCCTAGAACACTTTCACCCTACAACCATCACTAATACACCCCCATACCATCACACATGCTGCCTAGAACACTTTCACCCTACAACCATCACTAATACACCCCCATACCATCACACATGCTGCCTAGAACACTTTCACCCTACAACAACCACTAATACACCCCCATACACATGCTGCCTAGAACACTTTCACCCTACAACAACCACTAATACACCCCCATACCATCACACATGCTGCCTAGAACACTTTCACCCTACAACAATCACTAATACACCCCCATACCATCACACATGCTGCCTAGAACACTTTCACCCTACAACAATCACTAATACACCCCCATACCATCACACATGCTGCCTAGAACACTTTCACCCTACAACAACCACTAATACACCCCCATACCATCACACATGCTGCCTAGAACACTTTCACCCTACAACAATCACTAATACACCCCCATACCATCACACATGCTGCCTAGAACACTTTCACCCTACAACAACCACTAATACACCCCCATACCATCACACATGCTGCCTAGAACACTTTCACCCTACAACAATCACTAATACACCCCCATACCATCACACATGCTGCCTAGAACACTTTCACCCTACAACAATCACTAATACACCCCCATACCATCACACATGCTGCCTAGTACACTTTCACCCTACAACAATCACTAATACACCCCCATACCATCACACATGCTGCCTAGTACACTTTCACCCTACAACAATCACTAATACACCCCCATACCATCACACATGCTGCCTAGAACACTTTCACCTTACTATAGTCCCCATGGTTCTTTTCCTTTTCTGTCCACAGTTTCCAAATACAATTTGAAATGTTGACTCGTCAGACCACAGAACACTTTTCCACTTTGCATCAGTCTATCTTAAACGAGCTCGGGCCCAGCGAAACGTTTCTGGGTGTTTTTGATGAATGGCTTTGGCTTTGCATAATAGAGTTTTAACTTGCACTTACAGATGTAGCGACCAACTGTAGTTACTGACAGTGGTTTTCTGAAGTGTTCCTGAGCCCATGTGGTGATATCCTTTACACACAGATGTGACAGTAGCGCCTGAGGGATCCAAGGTGCATACTATCATGGCTTACGTGCTGTGATTTCTCCACATTCTCTGAACCTTTTGATGATATTACGGAGCGTAGATGGTGAGATCCCTAAATTCCTTGCAATAGTTGCTTGACAAATGTTCTTAAACAATTTGCTCAGGCATTTGTTGACAAAGTAGTGACCCTCACCCCGTCCTTGTTTGTGAATGAGTGAGCATTTCATGGAAGCTGCTTTTATAGCCAATCATGGCACCCACCTGTTCCCAATTAGCCTGTTCACCTGTGGGATGTTCCAAATAAGTCTTGGATGAGCATTCCTCAACTTTCTCACTCTTTTTTTTGCCGCCTGTGCCAGCTTTTTTGAAACATGCTGCAGCCATCAAATTCCAAATAAGCTAATATTTGCAAAAAAAAAAAGAAAGTTTGTCAGTGTGGACATGAAATATCTTGTCTTTGCAGTCTATTCAAATGGATATAAGTTGAAAAGGATTTGTTGTATTCTCTTTTTATTTAGCATTTACACAACGTGACAACTTCACAGCTTTTGGGGTTTGTATTTGTCTGTGTTTTTAAAAGGTGTAAATATTTTATTGTTTTACAGTTTTTAAAATGTATGTCTTAACGTATTACTTTTTTGAAACTGCTTTGTGACATGTGCTGTTGACCTCTTGGCCAGGTCACCCTTGTGAAAGAGATCTTGATCTCAATGGGTTTCTTATCTGGTTAAACAAAGGGTATATTTCCAGTATGAATGCTAGTAGTACAAATGCGAAACTCTCCTTGTCGTGGTTGGACTATTGTTTTAAGTTTTTGCCTAAGTCCTGTAGTCGGGCTGAAACTTAACTAAGTTTTTGCCAAAGTCCTATAGTCGGCCTGATTCTTAACTAAGCTGCTCCTCTCCAGCTGTGTTTTGTCTGTCTGTGATAACAATGGTGGTATGCTGGTGGGGGAGGGAGAATGCTGATCGCACCAGCAGTGGTCTCGTGTTTCAGACCTAACCAGACTTGTTTTCAAGTGAACCCATCATTGTGTTTCAGACTTAACCAGGCTTGTTTTCATCACCCCCGAGTCATGCAGGCACAGCTGAGCCCGATCACTGTTGGAAAGTCTGCTTTGTTTCCATGCACTGAATTAGTCTGGGTTTCCTAAAATCATTCAGTCTCTTCTCAGTTCACACCTACAGTCCTAGTTTCTCTCATTGTACTGTTGGTCATACGGAGAATGCCTCTTGTACACTAGGTGGTTTAAATCTACAGTCTTAGTTTCTCTCATTGGACTGTTGGTCATAAGGAGTGTGCCTCTTGTACACTAGGCGGTTCACACCTACAGTCCTAGTTCTGTCATTGGACTTGGTCATACGGAGAATGCCTCTTGTACACTAGGTGGTTTACATCTACAGTCCTAGTTTCTCTCATTGGACTGTTGGTCATACGGAGAATGCCTCTTGTACACTAGGTGGTTTACACATAGAGTCCTAGTTTCTCTCATTGGACTGTTGGTCATAAGGAGTGTGCCTCTTGTACACTAGGTGGTTTACACCTACAGTCCTAGTTTCTCTCATTGGAC
Organism: Nerophis ophidion; assembly: GCF_033978795.1. Taxonomy (NCBI): domain Eukaryota; kingdom Metazoa; phylum Chordata; class Actinopteri; order Syngnathiformes; family Syngnathidae; genus Nerophis; species Nerophis ophidion. The sequence continues at coordinate 38,073,885 of NC_084635.1, read as the reverse complement.
TGTTGGTCATACGGAGTGTGCCTCTTGTACACTAGGTGGTTTACACCTACAGTCCTAGTTTCTCTCATTGGACTGTTGGTCATAAGGAATGTGCCTCTTGTACACTGGGCGGTTCACACCTACAGTCCTAGTTTCTCTCATTGGACTGTTGGTCATACGGAGTGTGCCTCTTGTACACTAGGTGGTTTACATCTACAGTCCTAGTTTCTCTCATTGGACTTGGTCATACGGAGAATGCCTCTTGTACACTAGGTAGTTTACATCTACAGTCCTAGTTTGTCTCATTGGACTGTTGGTCATAAGGAGTGTGCCTCTTGTACACTAGGTGGTTTACACATAGAGTCCTAGTTTCTCTCATTGGACTGTTGGTCATAAGGAGTGTGCCTCTTGTACACTAGGTGGTTTACACCTCCAGTCTTAGTTTCTCTCATTGGACTGTTGGTCATATGGAGTGTGCCTCTTGTACACTAGGTGGTTTACACCTCCAGTCCTAGTTTCTCTCATTGGACTGTTGGTCATAAGGAGTGTGCCTCTTGTACACTAGGTGGTTTACACCTCCAGTCTTAGTTTCTCTCATTGGACTGTTGGTCATAAGGAGTGTGCCTCTTGTACACTAGGTGGTTTACACCTCCAGTCTTAGTTTCTCTCATTGGACTGTTGGTCATATGGAGTGTGCCTCTTGTACACTAGGTGGTTTACACCTACAGTCCTAGTTTCTCTCATTGGACTGTTGGTCATACGGAGTGTGCCTCTTGTACACTAGGCGGTTAACACCTACAGTCCTAGTTTCTCTCATTGGACTTGGTCATACGGAGAATGCCTCTTGTACACTAGGTGGTTTACATCTACAGTCCTAGTTTCTCTCATTGGACTGTTGGTCATAAGGAGTGTGCCTCTTGTACACTAGGTGGTTTACACATAGAGTCCTAGTTTCTCTCATTGGACTGTTGGTCATAAGGAATGTGCCTCTTGTACACTGGGCGGTTCACACCTACAGTCCTAGTTTCTCTGATTGGACTTGGTCATACGGAGAATGCCTCTTGTACACTAGGTGGTTTACATCTACAGTCCTAGTTTCTCTCATTGGACTGTTGGTCATAAGGAGTGTGCCTCTTGTACACTAGGTGGTTTACATCTACAGTCCTAGTTTCTCTCATTGGACTGTTGGTCATAAGGAGTGTGCCTCTTGTACACTAGGTGGTTTACATCTACAGTCCTAGTTTCTCTCATTGGACTGTTGGTCATAAGGAGTGTGCCTCTTGTACACTAGGTGGTTTACACATAGAGTCCTAGTTTCTCTCATTGGACTGTTGGTCATAAGGAGTGTGCCTCTTGTACACTAGGCGGTTTACACCTACAGTCCTAGTTTCTCTCATTGGACTGTTGGTCATACGGAGTGTGCCTCTTGTACACTAGGTGGTTTACACATAGAGTCCTAGTTTCTCTCATTGGACTGTTGGTCATAAGGAGTGTGCCTCTTGTACACTAGGTGGTTTACACCTACAGTCCTAGTTTCTCTCATTGGACTGTTGGTCATACGGAGTGTGCCTCTTGTACACTAGGTGGTTTACACCTACAGTCCTAGTTTCTCTCATTGGACTGTTGGTCATACGGAGTGTGCCTCTTGTACACTAGGTGGTTTACACCTACAGTCCTAGTTTCTCTCATTGGACTGTTGGTCATACGGAGTGTGCCTCTTGTACACTAGGTGGTTTACACATAGAGTCCTAGTTTCTCTCATTGGACTGTTGGTCATACGGAGTGTGCCTCTTGTACACTAGGTGGTTTACACCTACAGTCCTAGTTTCTCTCATTGGACTGTTGGTCATACGGAGTGTGCCTCTTGTACACTAGGTGGTTTACACCTACAGTCCTAGTTTCTCTCATTGGACTGTTGGTCATACGGAGTGTGCCTCTTGTACAGTAAGGGGCAGTTGTGGTCCTTTCAGCTTGTTTAGCTACATGCTAATGAATTAGCGCTAGTAGCTTACATGCATTAGCTCTAACAGATGACTACAACTTCATCCATTTTTTACCGCTTGCCCGTCTCGGGGGTGCTGGAGCGTATCCCAGCTGCATTCTGGCGGAAGTAGGGAAGACAAGTGTCCACCTCATAGCAGACAACATTCACACACTTTCCACTGATATTTGGTGTTGGTATTGTTTTAACGTCTTCAAAGGCCTACTGAAATGAGATGTTCTTATTTAAACGGGGATAGCAGGTCCATTCTATGTGTCATACTTGATCATTTCGCGATATTGCCATATTTTTGCTGCAAGGATTTATTAGAGAACATCAACGATAAAATTTGCAACTTTTGGTCGCTATTAAAAAAGCCTTGCCTGTACCAGAAGTAACAGACGATGTGCGCGTGACATCACGGGTTGTGGAGCTCCTCACATCCGCACATTGTTTACAATCATGGTCACCAGTAGCGAGAGCGATTCGGACCGAGAAAGCGACGATTTCTCCATTAATTTGAGTGAGGATGAAAGATTCCTGGATGAGGAAAGTCAGAGTGAAGGACTAGGGGAAAAAAAAAAACTAGACAGCAGAGCGATTCCGATGTTATTAGACAAATTTACTGGGATAATTCTGGAAAATCACTTATCTTCTTATTGTGTAACTAGTGTTTTAGTGAGATTATTTTGTGATGTGTAATGTTTATATTTTTAAATGTACGGCAGTGAAAAGGAATTTCCCCAACGGGTACCAATAAATCTAAACCTAAATATGGTCGTACCTGTACAACCTGAAAGTCGGAGGGGTGTGGCCACGGGTGTGGTGACAGCCAGTGTCTCCGAGGGAAGCCACGTTTCTCGACGAGGCGAAGGCAGCCGGTGGGGCCGGGCTGAGATTTTTTTTTCCCCCCTCATCCACGGTGGAAGCATCCGACGGTCGGGGGTGGGAGGAGGCAAGAGAGTCCGCAGCTGCCTCTGTGATAGGTGCAGGAGGAACATCGCAAGCCCTCCGCTCATGTCTACGGTAAGAGCCGACTTATTGCCACCATTTTCTCACCGAAACCTGCCGGTTGACATGTGGTAGGGAACCATGTTCGCTTGACCGCTCTGTTCCATAGTAAAATTTTACCGTCATCTTTCGGGAATGTGTTTGTGTTGCTAAAGGCGGCCGCAATACACTGCTTCCCACCTACATATTTCTTCTTTGACGTCTCCATTATTAACTGAACAAATTGCAAAATATTCAGCAACACAAATGTCCATAATACTGTAGAATTATGCAGTGAAAAGAGACAACTTATAGCTGTGAACGGTGCTGGAAAAAAATGTCTTCTACAATGCATGACGTCATCAAACAGCGATGTATTAGCATGATACTTCCGCGCGAAATTTAAAATTGCAATTTAGTAAATGAAACCGGCTGTATTTGCATGTGTTGCAATGTTAAGATTTCATCATTGATATATGAACTTATCAGACTGTGTGGTCGCTAGTAGTGGCTTTCAGTAGGCCTTTAAATGACACTTTTTGTCATGATTATCAGAGACTTACGATAATGACTTGTGAGCTGCGTTTCTGGTCAATGAAGTTGTATACAGATGTCTAATTTTTACATAACTGAAGTCTAAAAGATCTGCATGAATGAGACCTGTTTTGAAGTCATGTGATCTCCTATTTGTTATCCTCTTACGACTAATGAACAAACATTAACTATTAGGCTTGGCCGATATATTGATTTTATCAATAAATTCAAGTTTTTTGTTGCAGACAATAAATAGTTTTTTCTGGTATTGCTCCTGCATACTTTTGTAGTTTCTGCCCTCCCCCTTACTTCCTTTGCGAGTCCAGCAAAACATGGCTACTGCTAACAAGACTGAGACGTTTGTTCCCAAGAAATGTTATGTCAGTGGTTTGGTTTTGCAGCAAGTGACTGCACGCTGCAAAGTTTGTTAAAAAACGTTGCAGCACAATAAACTTGTTCCTGCATCTGAAACCGAAGCTTCTGGTTGTGTGTGGGAAATGCAAATCTTTACAGGGCAAACAAGACTGCAAAAAGAAACTGTGGCTAAACATCAGCTTACAGCAGACTTTGGCAAATGTAGGCCCACGTGCGGCCTTTTTAAGCTTCTCAATCTGGCCCGCCGGACAATCCCAAATGAATTATTTAGATGGCAACTAGCGAAGTGATGTTTTCAAATGACTAAGTCTTGAACTAGTGAAGTGAATTCTGTTTATAAAGCGCTTTTCTCTATGGACTCAAAGCGCTTTACATTGTGAAACCCAATATCTAAGTTACATTTGAAGCAGTGTGGGTGGCACTGGGAGCAGGTTGGTAAAGTGTCTTGCCCAAGGACACAACAGCAGTGACAAGGATGGGTGGAAGCGGGAATCGAACCTGAAACCCTCAAGTTGCTGGCACGGCTACTCTACCAAGCTATGCCGCTCCTATACCAAGTATTTCAATGTCTGCACTTTTGTATGCTATAGTATGGTCATGTAAGTCACAGCAGGAACCAAGCACTGTGTTTCCACACAGTCTTTCCAGAGCGGCCAGCCTGAAATGTGGGTGACAGGAACAGACGCGGAAGGAGATTTTTACAGCAATGTTCTAAAGCTTAATGATATAACAGATTGTGGGTGGAATGAAAATTTGATTGGAACGTGTGTGATTGGCTCAGAATATTCCCAATGGCCTGTTTCTTTTTTTTTTAATCTGATGAAATGTTTTCGTAGCTACTGACATCTATGTTGTGTGTGTTTTCTGCATGTTCTCCCACATGAGCAAAACATGTAGTTTAGGTTGATTGGAGACTGTTCACAGTGTGATTGTTTGTCTATATTTGCTCTATGCTAATTTGGGTTAGTTTGTCAATGTGCCAGGCCCTTCTACGTTAGCATTAAGCTAGCGGCATTAAAGCTCCCCTTGTTTAATTGCATTGTGTTTCTTCCAAGCTGTATTATTAATTTAATAGAGCACCATGTCACGTATTAAAGTGTCTGCTTTGACAACATACTGGCACTTTTTAGACGGTTTGGTTTTTCGTCATGTATATAAAAAATGGATATATTATTTGTTACTCTCTCGGCTTGTTGGATACCCCCCATCTTTGAGTAATGTTGTTGGTTCTCCATAGAGATGGGGGTGCTGATAAGGTCTCCCTATCACATACAGGTGTGTTAATCCCATCTTTCAGAAAGCAAACACAATCCGATTAAGGTCTTTGCATGTATTTAAGAATTCTCTTTGAGCCAAATGATTTGAGAAATTTAGTGTATGGAAACCCACGGAGTGTGAGCTACAACTGCATCAATAGTCACGTTGACTTGGTTTCTAAATATGCTCACACTTTCTGTCCTGCTGGATTTAATAACCGCTGCTGATTATTTCCTGCTTGAGGTTGCTCTCTGCTTTGTTCTGAGCAAGTAAGTTGTGTGTGTGTGTGAAGCTGGCAGTCCTCCTGGTTGTGAAGAATGACAAGAATTCACTTTGACTTGTAAAGCTCTGACCAAGGTTGATCTTTTCTTCTGTGTATGTGTGGAAACTAGGTTTTACTGGTAGAAGCTATGAGGTCTGGGATTCAAGGGTTCACAGGAGTTCTTGCTACAAGAATCCAACTGAAGCGAGCGCACACACTTGACCTATTTCTTTTGAAAGCAGACTTTGTATGATGTGTTTTAGTGCCACCAGGACTATTTGTGTGCATGAAGAGGAAGTAGTTCCTAATCATAGTGTGGCCATATTCGGACCGTAGTGATGTTACTGGGACACAAATGCCAAATATATTTTCCTTTCCTGGCCACACCTCTTCTCCTTTGTGCTGAGAAGTCTTATAGGTGGCGCCATGTTAAAGAAATCAGGAGCCGACACGACAGTGAAGAAATATCCTTGGACTGGACATCCCTTGACCAATCCAGCTTTAGTTGACACTAATACTTCACAATTGCAAGTGGGTGAAAGTCCAAAACACATCAACTAGAACTGGGGTCAGTAAGTGTTTATTCGAGGTGCTTGCGTGGCGGTAAGATGGCCGCCATTCTTTTCATGCACTCAAAATTCTTGCATACAACACAATTATTGCTGCTTTTACATTCCATTAACTCTGTCATTCTACATGAAATACATTTAGATAGTCAATTCAATATTTACATGATGTAATATGCACGGTACTCATTTAGTATTTACATGACGTAATATATACAGTACTCAATTAGTATTTACATGATGTAATATACACAGTACTCATTTAGTATTTACATGATGTATTATACACAGTACTCAATTAGTATTTACATGATGTAATATACACAGTACTCATTTAATATTTACATGATGTAGTATACACAGTACTCATTTAGTATTTACATGATGTAGTATACACAGTACTCAATTAGTATTTACATGATGTAATATACACAGTACTCATTTAATATTTACATGATGTAGTATACACAGTACTCAATTAGTATTTACATGATGTAATATACACAGTACTCATTTAATATTTACATGATGTAGTATACACAGTACTCATTTAATATTTAGATGATGTAATTACACAGTACTCATTTTGAGGAAGTAGTTCATGAAATGGGGTGCATCACTACAATAATAGTTAAACACACAGACAAATCAAAAACTCAAATGAATAATCGGTTTAATAAATATTTTCAATGTGCAGCCTTAATTAAAAGTAAATGTATAAATCATTTCAATGTGCAGGCCTTGTTTAAGAAACAACTGCAATGTGCAACTCTACAAAATAATTTTATACATAATTTCAATTTGCAGCTCTAAAAAACACATTGGATAAATAATTTTTATGTGTGGGCCTAGTTTAAGAAATAATTTCAATGTGCATCTCTGTTTAAAAGATATGTTTATAAATAATTTCAAAAGAATAATTTGAAGGTGATTTCAAGACTATTTTATGTTTTGGGGCAAACTAAAAAACTCTTAATAGCATCTGTGTTGTTGCTGGAATTCACAAGCCTCAAGTTGTGGTGCAAGTCACCAACTAGTTGTGGTGCAAGTCACCAACTAGTTGTGGTGCAAGTCACCAACTAGTTGTGGTGCAAGTCACCAACTAGTTGTGGTGCAAGTCACCAACTAGTTGTGGTGCAAGTCACCAACTAGTTGTGGTGCAAGTCACCAACTAGTTGTGGTGCAAGTCACCAACTAGCCATCCATCCATTTTCTACCGCTTATTCCCTTTCGGGGTCGCGGGGGGCTGGCGCCTATCTCAGCTACAATCGGGCGGAAGGCAGGGTACACCCTGGACAAGTCGCCACCTCATCGCAGAAGTCACCAACTAGTTGTGGTGCAAGTCACCAACTATCCATCCATCCATTTACTACCGCTTATTCCCTTTCGGGGGGGGGCTGGCGCCTATCTCAGCTACAACCGGGCGGAAGGTAGGGTACACCCTGGACAAGTCGCCACCTCATCTCAGAGGTCACCAACTAGTTGTGGTGCAAGTCACCAACTAGTTGTGGTGCAAGTCACCAACTAGTTGTGGTGCAAGTCACCAACTAGTTGTGGTGCAAGTCACCAACTATCCATCCATCCATTTTCTACCACTTATTCCCTTTCGGGGTCGCGGGGAGGGCTGGCTCCTATCTCAGCTACAATCGGGCGGAAGGCAGGGTACACCCTGGACAAGTCGCCACCTCATCGCAGAAGTCACCAACTAGTTGTGGTGCAAGTCACCAACTATCCATCCATCCATTTTCTACCGCTTATTCCCTTTCGGGGTCGTGGGGGGGGGCTGGCGCCTATCTCAGCACCCTGGACAAGTCGCCACCTCATCGCAGATGTCACCAACTAGTTGTGGTGCAAGTCACCAACTAGTTAAGGTCAACAGGTTTCCAAACTGTTGGCTGCGGTACTGTAACTTTAGAAGCTGCTTTAGGGCATAACCACCTGTCACCTGTCTGAAGGTCTGGTCACCAAGTGGTACAGGTCTTGGTTGTTTTGGTGTGTTGTGACAAACATGTTGCTTGTGATCCAGGGTCACCTGTCTGAAGGTCAGGTCACCAAGTGGTACAGGTCTTGGTTGTTTTGGTGTGTTGTGACAAACATGTTGCTTGTGATCCAGGGTCACCTGTCTGAAGGTCAGGTCACCAAGTGGTACAGGTCTTGGTTGTTTTGGTGTGTTGTGACAAACATGTTGCCTGTGATCCAGGGTCACCTGTCTGAAGGTCTGGTCACCAAGTGGTACAGGTCTTGGTTGTTTTGGTGTGTTGTGACAAATATGTTGCCTGTGATCCAGGGTCACCTGTCTGAAGGTCAGGTCACCAAGTGGTACAGGTCTTGGTTGTTTTGGTGTGTTGTGACAAACATGTTGCCTGTGATCCAGGGTCCCCTGTCTGAAGGTCTGGTCACCAAGTGGTACAGGTCTTGGTTGTTTTGGTGTGTTGTGACAAACATGTTGCCTGTGATCCAGGGTCACCTGTCTGAAGGTCTGGTCACCAAGTGGTACAGGTCCCCCCGCCTGCTGTTGTCTCCAAACAACTACACCAAAGCCATCGACATGTGGGCCGCTGGCTGCATCTTTGCAGAGATGCTAACAGGGAAGACACTGTTTGCAGGTCAGTTCAGAAACCAGAACCACATCACCTGGGAACCAAGGTTACAACTGTGTCTGATCCAATAGGAGCTCATGAACTGGAGCAGATGCAGCTCATCCTGGAGTCCATCCCTGTCCTGAGAGAGGAGGACTGTCAGGAGCTGCACAGTGTGATACCAGTCTTCACCCACAAAGACATGTCCAAGCCCCACATCCCACTCATCCAACTCCTGCCTGGTGTCAGTCCTCAAGGTATTGTTCTTGGAAGGCCAAATAAAATGGCTGTCAAAGCTTCATTGCCATCCCATGTACAGCCCTGGACTTCCTGGAGAAGATTCTGACTTTCAACCCCATGGATCGTCTGACTGCGGAGGAGGCCCTGGCTCACCCCTACATGGCCGACTACTCCTTCCCGTTAGACGAGCCCATCTCTCTGCACCCTTTCCACATCGAGGATGAAGTGGACGACATCCTGCTCATGGACCACAGCCCCAGCCACACCTGGGACAGGTAAGTTCCTGCAAGGTGCCACCTTGTCTTCTTATCAACCTCACCTGCTTCTCTGTGTGTGTAGCAGGTACCACGACAGCCAGTTGTGTAGCAGGTACCATGACAGCCAGTTGTCAGAGCCCGACTGGCACCTGCACAGCACCCATGACCCCGATGAAGTCCAAGTGGACCCCAGGGGCCTCTCTGATGTAACCCATGAGGAGGTGGTTCAGGTGCGTATTATAAAGGTGTCTGTTACTACATGATATATATACTGTACTTGCAGTGTGTGTGTTGTACATATTACA